>NW_015386605.1:753804-771920 GCF_001527695.2 Protobothrops mucrosquamatus | reverse complement strand
CCAGGGAAGGCTTCTTGAGGAGGGGCCTCACAACGGCCTCCTTAAGGGCCGCAGGGAAGACACCCTCCTGCAAAGAAGCGTTAATAATTCCCTGGAGCCAGGCTCGTGTACCCTCCCGAGCTGCCAGTACCAGCCAGGAGGGACACGGATCTAACAAACATGTGGTTGCATTCAGCCTCCCCAAGACCCTGTCCACGTCTAGGTGAACCCTAACAAACTACAGATGACAAGAGCCACCCCTTTTCCTGTAACTTGGGGTCTAAACTCGGGCACAACGACAACTTGGATTAGGCACATTGTTGATAGAGAAGGGGATTACTACCCTCTGGGCACAAACAGGCTTCAGCGAGACATGGCAGATAACATAATGGTTGAGAGTAGCCTTGTTACACCAACCTGGCATTTTAAAAAAATGTCTAGAACCTAGAGCCACTAGAGACCTGATAGCCAAGCAATTACAGTAGAAGCCCATGGATGTGCATCGGGACCACTTACAAATACTAGACCTGATGCCCTAGGTATGGGCCACCCTCTGCCCATCAGCATCTGATGGTCCTGCCTATCTCCTAAAATCCATCTTCTCACTCAAACGTCCAGTTCTGCTTTCGAGGGAAATATATCAATGTGCCCACTATAAAAATAAGAAAAATAATCCCCTCAACAACCAACTCATCTACACAGGAATACAGAGACTCCCAACTAAACCTTCCAAGCATTCAAACTCTTGGGGGGGGGTGGAATCACACAAAGCCTCAGAGATGAAAATGTCAAAAGTGGTCCCACCCTACCAAGTACATCCAAACAACCAGAAGAAGGCCACCAAGTGTTCCAAAACCAGTTTCTCAGTTGATGTGGCAAACAAATCAGGTTGCACCATCCCCCTGCTGTGGGCACAACTACCATCTCAGTTGCAGACCTCACAGCCCTCTGTTTATTTAATAATAAAGTAAGAAACTTCAAAATGTAAAAGACCTCTGTGTTTTACATGAACACAGAAGGACAATATGCAGAGTCTATTGGAAAAAGAAAAAAAAGAAAAACGTCTATCCACTTTATAACTTTCTTTCTATTTACTCATGATACAGTCCACTTGTGGCTGTTGCTTATCTGTCATGTACCAGTTAGCTTGGGGCACTAATGGGAGAGCATCATAGTGGAGGTAATTAAGAGATTAACAACAGATCTCACCTCCCTGCATCCTGCTCCACTCTTCCTATCTTGTAAATGGGCTGCAGTATTTGACTTTGCATATTACTGTATTTATGTCTTTTGGCTTTGTACAGTTTTTATCATTTATGATTGTAAGTCACCCATAGTTACCCTGAGGTAAGATGGGTGGCCAATAATTTTTTTATAAATAAGTAATTAATAAAACAATATAACTAATAAATAAAAGCAATTGGGAGGATTATGAAGGTAAAGTCAATCATACCCTCTATGATGTAAATAATGATGCCAAACGATTACTTCACTTGTGGAAAAAGATCAGAAAGGTCGATGAAATCTGTCCTATTGATTGAGATCTTTTATGGGAAAAGCAAACAAGTTCAGTGCCTGGCGACAACACATTGATATCACATTGAAGGACAGCAGAAATCAGTTCCCTGGTTGTTGTCTACGGAGATTCTCAATCATCCATGCCATTGTTGTTCTAAAGGTGCTTTCCCAAAAGACAACTGGACTTTCTTGTGTTTTTTTTCTCTTGAAAACATTTCACTTCTCATCCAAGAAGCTTCTCCATTTCCAGCAAAATATTTTCAAGGCAAAAATGTTTTCAAGAAAAAAAAAGAACAAGAAAGTCCAGTTGCCTTTTGGAAAAGCACCTTTGGGATTCCTTGGGTGTTACACTATGTTCCTCCAGAATCACTTTCTGGACATGTCCTGATAGGAAGGACCACAACCACTAGAGAACAGTGCCCTTAGGGATGTATCTGTGACTCTTCACTAATATGTTTTTCTCCAGCTACCTCTCAGCACATAAAGCCCTAGAAGAACTTCAGGATCCCAAGAGGAGAAGTTGCTTCTCATTGTAATTTTCACAATTCTGATTTTTAAGATCACTTCTGCTACTTTGATATAAATATCAGACTGAAGCAACATGGAAGCATCAGAAAAGGATAAATGACTCAGTTCACACCCTGTGTGGCACAACATTTAGGGCAGGCAGGTATTATGTTGTTAAATGTACTTTCTCTCCTTTCCAAGTGAAGCTCAGTTTGTCTCTGTCAGTATCGAGAAAGCCATTGGCATTTCCATCTTATGACAGTGCTTTGAATTCTTTTAACTCTTCTGTTATTGTTTAAAAACAGAAAATTCAGACCTATGAATTTGAACCTTCTGCTTCTGATGTTGCTAATGTGTTCACAAGTCTGTTTGAAGCTTAGCATGAAGTGCCTACTGTGTTTGGGTCACCAAAATGGAAAAAAACCATGGAGCTATTACAGGCCAGGAGACCATCTCATTAGTGTAGTCACCAGTGATTCAAAAATATCACGTATAATATTGCCGTTCAACATGGTTCCTTACAGTCAACATAGCTAGTAAGTGTGATGGAGTTGCATTTCCTCAATTTCCAGTGAAATTCATTACTTGGATACAACTTTTTGTTTAAAATAATTATTGTGGGGGAGATTGGTAGCATAATAATTTAATAAATAAATAAAAATAAAAATAATTGAAATAGTTGTAGATGCCTTTGCCCAATTTCCATATTTTTATGACATTGAATATATGATCCTTAAAGGACTGGAGGATGATATTTTTTAAAGTTGTTTTTCTGGTCATTTATGAAACATCCTCTTCCTTTTGCTTTAATGATTGAATGATTTTGAATCCTAATTATTGGACAAATGAAACTACTACACTAATGCTATGTGTGTGTGTGAGAGAGAGACTAACCCTGGTGGAGGACAATCTCTATCTTACTGTATCTTCGTAATGCTCACAAAAATTAAATGGTAACTGGTGATCATTATTTCCCGTTGCTATTGGGTTAGTATTGGTTTGAGACTCAATAGGCTTCTGGAGAGAAAGAATAAACAAAACATTTCATTGTTGCTGTTGATAATTTTGATTGTTATAAAATGAACATTTTTTTTACAGTAAGTTATCTACTGATCAGTCTAGAATCCTCCGGTATATTTTTATAATCCAAGCAATCAACAAGAATCCACAGCTCTTGCACAATCTCACTTTTGGCTATAACATCCATGACAACTATTTTAACACAATTGGCACTTCTGATGCTTTGCTGGACATGCTCTCTACTGGAAAAGCCAATGTTCCCAACTATAGCTGTGGAACAAATGACAACCTTTTGGCTCTCGTTGATGGAGCTAAAAGGGACATCTCCATCCAGGTGTCAACATTAGTAGGCCACTACAAAGTCCCACAGGTTTGTGTTTTTTTTCTATCTGATAAAGAAAGTGTGGTGGTGGTGGTGTATGAGCTATAGATCCAATGATAACTTTCTATGGAGCTCAAGAACTGCTTTTACCATAGCCAGTGGAGGTGTCATGGCTCAGATTTAGAATGCCGAGTGGAGAATGGGCAAGAATCAAAGCAGCCATATCCTCTCCTGACACTGTCCCCATTGCTTTGGGGAATTCTGCTAAAACCTGTGACAGTGAGGAATAAAAATAAAAGAATATAGCAACTACTGGCCAATTCATCTAATAGATACTGTGGCTAAATATATATGCTAGGTTCCTCTTGAATAGAACTGAGAGTGGATTATTTAAAAAGTGTATTCATTGCAGAAGAACAAGCAAGCTTTAGAGTCAATTCCCTGTTCACAATGGATTTGTCTTGAACTACCCAATTACGAAATATGTCAGTCAGGGGAAACATTGATTTGCTGCCTTTGTAGATCCCACTGAAGCACCCGACACACTAAACATAGAAATATTATGGAGGATTGTCCTTAAAATGGAACTACAACTGTTGCTCCGATCCAAGCTTTTTCTAGAAGCACATGTTTTGAGACTATGATTTGGACCCAATGGACCCATGAGAAGTAGGATCAATATTTTCCAAGGGTAACTGAAATGCATACTTCAACCAATGCTACTCAAGCTAAATGTTAATGATCATTACTTACCAGGCTTAATGAAGGATTCTGGAATACACATGCCTAAGACACTAAATACACATGGTAGTACCTTGTTATATTCCGAGAATATGATGCCCAGAAATTGGATTGTGTGAATTGTTAAGAAGTTTTAGTTTCTACTGTCTAATAATTGTCGTATTGCAAAATGACATCATAGCCATAGATGGCTATTCAGTGGTGAGCCAATAAAGCAAGTTAATACCTTTCCCTACATAGGGATAGTTTTCTATGAGACTGGTTCTTGGGTCTCCCATCATCAAAGAGCCTCACTTAGTCCAAGGACAATTGTTAATGTACTGCTAAAATAAAACAATAGCTATCCAGCGTCCTGAGCCCCGTTTATTAAAGCATATAATAACAAGGTTACTCCCAAGCTATATATCAAGACAAAGTTAAAATATATCACTACTAGAATAAGCACAATCACATGTTCTGGGAAGTAACTTGGGATGGATAAAAGGACTTCAGTTGCTGCCCTGTGAGCTGAATTGGAACTTTATACAATTTATTCTGTCTAAAATCATGGTACATATTAATTGGTATAAAATTAAAGCTATAAAAATAGATAGACTCCCAAAATTCTGTGTTTTAGAAGACATAATTTTAATTAAAATCCACTTGGATTCTAGAACTGACAAATTATATTAGTAGCTGTGCTCTCCCTTTATATTCGACTACTGGAGAATAAGCTAAAAAGATTGCTGCACAATGAATCCAAAACATCAAAGCATAGAAAAGTTGGCACACTGAAAAAGTACCTTCCAAATTGCCAAGTATTTCAACACAGAAATGTCTAAACATTTAAGAGCAGTATTTATTCAAGCAAGATTTGAGCAGCTGGACACAATGGTTGAATTTGTAAGATTTGTAAGATTTCACCAAGCCCCTTATAATGAACAGACTTGTATTTATGAAGCTCTAGAGATAAAAGATGCAACAAATCTATTATTTGAATGTCAATTGTAGAAAAAACAGATGTGTATTTTGGGTTGCACATTAGACAAATGATCTAATGGAATCCCTATACTAAAATAACTTATTTCTTGTACAATAATGATTCAAAAATTGCATCCTTTATTTGAACAAAACAGTTCAGTTGAGATGTACATAGGCTGGTCTGATTGTGGTAAATTGGAGATAAAGAAATATGATTTGCATTCTTTATTCTTATTTGTTTCTTTTTTATAAATATTTTATTGATTTTCTATTTTTACAATCAAGTGCCTAATTAAACAACGTGGTGCCTGGGTCCATTAGTAATTTCATGGTACATGTAAGCTTCTTCTAACTTAATCCAATATTACACCCTCCAATACATCCTCTCTTCATCTGATAATAGACATTTTTCCATACTAAGCATATACAATTCTTATTGTTGTAAATAAATATACAATTGCCTATCAACATGTGTTATATTTTTCTAAAGGTATCAATAATATCAGTTTAAAATATCTTTTAACCAAAGCATATCTTAATTGCATTTACATTCATTATCCATTTATTTAATCTATATCCTATTTTCACTTTTTTCAGTTCCAATTCCCTTCTAGTAATAAACATTTTTCCACACTAAGCAAATACAATTCTTATTATTGTAAGTAAATATAAAAATTGCCTATCTATATTTATTATATTTTTCTAAAAATGTCAATAGTATCAGTTTAAAATATATTTTCTAACCAAAACATATCTTAATTGCATTTGCATCTAATATCCATTTATTCNCTACTGTATATTTGCATGAGAACCAAATTAGATTTATTAAAAGCTAATATTTTGGACTTGATTTGACCTGAAATATAACACAGTATTTTCATTGTTTTTTTCAGATCCGTTATAAAATTATATCAGAGGCTCTGAGTGATAAAATTCAGTTCCCTTTTTTCCACCAAATGTTGCCCAAAGAAGGCATCCACTATCCAGGCATTGTCCAAGTGCTCCTGCATTTCAGATGGGTGTTGATTGGTCTCTTTGCTTCAGACACAGAGAATGGAGAGAATTTCATGAGGATTTTCACTCCTATGCTTGTCAGGAACAGAATTTGTGTCGTTATATCAGAACGATTCTCAACAACTAGACCTACAGCATCATTTAAGAATGCCATCTCTAAGTGGAGACAAGTCAATGTCTTTGTTCACTTCATGGAATATGATTCCCTTGTGGACAGAATTCTTCCTTTCCATTCAACGCTTAAAGATTTGACAGGATCCATTGAAGGGAAAGTCTGGATCACGACAACTTTGGGAAAATATTCAATTAAAAAGCAGAAAGTTTTCAAATATGTCCATAGTGTTTGGTCCTTTTCTTTTCAAGCAAAAAAAAGGACAAAAGACAATGCCTATGAATCAACTCTCTTTCTGGAACCTCAGTTTCAAGATCGGTCTTTTCGCTGTTCTTTTTCAAAGCATCTCTTTTCTGTCAAAGGCCGGAGAAGATGCACCCAGAAAGCACCACTGGGGTCTGAAAAGAAAAGCAACAGGATCCAGATCACAAACAACCAATATGTTTACAGTGCTATTAAGACTCTGGTCCACGCCTTAAATGCTGCCTATTCTTCCAGATGCAGGAAGAGGGGTGAAGAGTGCTTGGGGGCTCCAAGGCTGCAGCCCTGGCAGGTATGGGGTCCTGACAAGGATCCATCAAACTTAGTTCCTTTTCAGCAGGAACCAAAAGGAGAAGGAGAATCATCTCAATCTGCCTGTACTGCAAAAGGCTAAAAAAATTGACAAATCTAATTGGAATAACAGTGAACAGATTTTAAGCTTCTGTTAAACATCTTTCAGTTATTAGAAGAATGCTATATCCTCCCTTCTCTAACCAAGAGATTGTGTTAGTTGGAACTGTTAATCCTAGACTTCTGCTTTTTTGCTTCTTTAAACCAACATAGCTCTTCTCCTTTTGTGGTCCTTAATGCTAAAATAAACTCCTTTAATCTCTTCCTTGGATTCAAGGAAGTTGAACAATTTCTAGGAGTAGCAGAACTTTGGTGTGGAGTTAAAACAGGGGTAAGCCTAGATTCCTACATTGGCACGACCAAATTAGGTTCAACCCTCTCTTGAATACTGTTGACATTTATGTAGCTCCAAGCAAGTGTTAAGTGTTGGTTGGGGAGATTCCTGTGCATAGGTTTGATTAGCAATACATCCATGTAATTGGACCTTCACTTAAGGACATGATCTTTTGTGCCTGACTCAAGTTGGCATAAACCTTGCATCACAAAATCATTATTTGAGAAAGTCTCTATTAATGACAATATCAAAGAATAGATGACCGAGAATTAAATATTATTCAAACCTACCCACTTTTGTGAGAAACACTGAAAATTATAATAGTACAACTTTAAGACAGTTTTCATCCACTTAATTATCACATCATTCAAATCATGATGATGTTCTTGTTCACAACAGCATGAAATACTTTGCTGATATCAAGTTATATCACCACCATTCCCATAATCTATCCAGGAAGTCTACGTATAATAATAATAATAATAAAAAAATAACAACAACAACAACAACAATAATAATAATAACAACAACAGCAGCAACAACAACAACAACAACAACAACAACAACAACAACAACAATAATAATAATAATAATAATAATAATAATAATAATAATAATAATAATAATAAAGTTGGAAGGGACCTTGGAGGTCATCTAGTCCAACCTCCTGCTCAGGCAGGAAACCCTATACCATTTCAGACAAATGGCTGTCCAGTCTCTTCTTAAAAACGTCCAGTGTTGGAGCATTCACCGCTTCTGGAGGCAGGTTGTTTCACTGGTTAATTGTTCTAACTGTCAGGAAGTTTCTCCTTAGTTCTAGGTTGCTTCTCTCCTTGATTAGTTTCCACCCGTTGCTTCTTGTCCTGCCTTCAGGCGCCTTGGAAAATAGCTTGACTCTTCTTTGTGGCAGCCCCTGAGATATTGGAACACTGCTATCATGACCCCCCTCATCCTTCTCTTCGTTAAACTAGACATACCCAATTCCAGCAGCCTTTCCTTATATGTTTTAACCTCCAGCCCCCTGATCATCTTCGTTGCTCTTCTCTGTACTCTTTCTAGAGTCTCAACATCTTTTTTATATCGCGGTGATCAAAACTGGATGCAGTATTCCAAGTGTGGCCTTACCAAGGCATTGTAAAGTGGTATTAACACTTCACGTGATCTTGATTCTATCCCTCTGTTAATGCAGCCTAGCACTGTGTTGGCCTTTTTGGCAGCTGCAGCACACTGCTGGCTCATATTTAAATGATTGTCCACTAGGACTCGGAGGTCCCTCTCACAGTTACTACTATTGAGCAAGGTACCACCTATACTATACCTGTGCATTTGGTTTTTCTTGCCTAAATATAGAACCTTACTTTTTTCACCATTGAATTTCATTTTGTTAGATAGTGCCCAGTGTTCAAGTCTGTCCAGATCCTCCTGTATCCTAAGCCTGTCTTCTGGAGTGTTGGCTATTCCTTGGATTATACATAGGATTGATCTTGGGAGATGGGGGGTGGGGTGGGGAGAATGTCTCCCAGGAATCATGAGATAAGAAGATGGGAGCCCACAGGTGCATAGTGGGTAGAGAAACAAACTCAGAAATGATTCTCCCTATTTTTTCAGGCAGTAAAAAAAGTTGGAGATATGGACTTTCAGATCTGCAAGATTCTGTTAAAGTAGCCTTACAATAAAGTGGAATTGGCTCATCTGATTGTTTCCCAGTTTGGTCTGCCTGGAAAGTTGTGTTTTCTGTTTGGTCTACCTGGTAGAATATTAGCTTAGGAGCTTTCTTCTTGACAAATCCATACTTTTTGGTACTCACCATGTTGTTTTCGATGAATTTATGAATTCATCCATTATTTCTTTGTTCAATTTATTGGTAACTTGCTTCACAATTTTCCCTATAATTGACAAATTATGTCAAACATTTATTCTGACAATACATATTTTGTCAATATACGATGGACATATATATTTTGCTGCACTTTTGCTTTTTACTTTTGAAGATAGTGGCAATACTTCTCCCAATTAATCATATTTGCAAATCAGACAACTGTAGAAGAATGATTTGAATGTGAGAAGATCATAGAATCAAGATCACGTGAAGTGTTAATATCACTTTACAATGCCTTGGTAAGGCCACACTTGGAATACTGCATCCAGTTTTGGTCACCACGATATAAAAAAGATGTTGAGACTCTAGAAAGAGTACAGAGAAGAGCAACAAAGATGATTAGGGGACTGGATGCTAAAGCATATAAGGAACAGCTGCTGGAATTGGGTATGTCTAGTTTAATGAAGAGAAGGACGAGGGGGGACATGATAGCAGACTTCCAATATCTCAGGGACTGCCACAAAGAAGATGGAGTCAAGCTATTTTCCAAAGTGCCTGAAGGCAGGACAAGAAGCAACGGGTGGAAACTAATCAAGGAGAGAAGCAAGGATCTTGATTCCTCTTTGAAGGACTGTCAATCTTGTTAATTGGTCACCTTGTTGGACGGAGGTCTTCGCCACTTACGAGGTTGTGACCTTCAAAAATTCTTCTCTGACCTGTCGGTAAACACCGAAATGGTGTAGGGTTTCCTGCCTGAGCAGGGGGTTGGACTAGATGACCTCCAAGGTCCCTTCCAACTTTACTATTATTTTTATTATTTTTATTATTTTTATTTATTTATTATTATTATTATTATTAGGAATAAGAAAGCAAGTTTTCTGTTTTTAAAATTCATGCATGTTCCATTCTAGTTCCATCCCTTTCTGGAGAAGAATGTATTTTGCAATATTTCCCAGAAGAAACTATACTTGGACCAAAATGGGGAGATAGCAGCAGATCTGGACATCATGATGTGGCTGGTTCATCCCAAGAAAGAACCCATGGAAGAGATTTTGGGAAGTTTTGAAAGACAAAGGCTTATTATCAACAAAGACCTTCTGTCAAGGCTGAAGCTGCTCAATAAGGTGGGTGAAGCATTGCTGCATTTTCTCAGTTTTCCAATGCCTTAAGACCCATTTTGAGTGGGCTAAGACTAGTCACCAAGATGAATGAATGACTGAGAACTGAACATGGGAATATAACACTTATAGTCATCTTAGGCTGCTTGGAAGACTTCAGTAATATTGACCAAAGTCAAACATGGAATGCTGGATGACAATTCTTTAGGAAGACAGATCAGGGCTTTTTTGTATCCAATTTGCAATCTGAAATTGCTGTAAATCTGATGAGAGAGCCATCAAGTGCTGAAGATTGTGATCCCCATAGCCTCAATTCAATCTTGCCCAGAATTAGCAAAAAAAGAAAGCAATTTGATTGAGCAGTTTCCAAGTTCATGTTTGGACTGAATACGATGAAACCGAATCAAGCCTGGATAGAGATCCCATAGGCCAATTGGGATCTTAGCTTTGGAATTAGGATTCACTTTGTCCTGATTGGAGGGAATGTCACTTTAAGGGCAGGTCCATATTCTCTTATGGTTTTAAGCAGCCCAGATCTGGCCAAAGCTTTCCATGCCTCTCTTTCACCCCAGTGGGATATCGCAATAGGCCACCTGCTCTTTGGAAAGAGGTCTAAGGCTTTCAGTTCACATGACATCAGAATGTTGGTCTGATAATAACCTGACTCCAAAAACTGAAGCATCGTGACATGATTTTGACCTAAAGAAAAGTCTTTCCTGATATCTGAACTCAGACAATTTGATAAGAAATGCAACTTAGATTTGATCTTTGGTTTAGAAGATTCTTCTTTTGAAAATCCCATAAATATAATTGTTTCTGTTGATTTTTATCTACCTTAAGTCTCTCTGAGCAAAATTTAAGTAGTAATAAATGTGGATTTGCCTTTCCATACTCGTCAGTGTCACCTAATTGTTGTTTTTCACTAGAAATGACCTCTTTTTTTTTTGAATACCTAGCTGGGCCTTAGAAACACAGTGCTAGGCTGCATTAACAGAGGGATAGAATCAAGATCATGTGAAGTATTAATGCCACTTTACAATGCCTTGGTAAGGCCACACTTGGAACACTGCATCCAGTTTTGGTCACCACAATGTCAAAAAGATGTTGCAACTCTAGAAAGAGTACAGAGAAGAGCACAAAGATGATTAGGGGACTGGAGGCTAAAGCATACAAAGAATGTTGCTGGAATTGGGTATGTCTAGTTTAACGAAGAGAAGGAAGAGGGGGGACATGATAGCAGTGTTCCAATATCTCAGGGGCTGCCACAAAGAAGAGGGAGTCAAGCTATTTTCCAAAGCGCCTGAAGGCAGGACAAGAAGCAACGGGTGGAAACTAACCAAAGAGAGAAGCAACCTAGAACTAAGGAGAAACTTCCTGACAGTTAGAACAATTAACCAGTGGAACAACCTGCCTCCGGAAGCGGTGAATGCTCCAACACTGGAAGTTTTTAAGAAGAAACTGGACAGCCATTTGTCCAAAATGGTATAGGGTTTCCTGCCTGAGCAGGAGGTTGGACTAGATGACCTCCAAGGTCCCTTCCAACTTTATCATCATCATCATCATCATCATCATCATCATCATCATCATCATCATCATCATCATCATCATCATTATTATTATTATTATTATTATTATTATTATTAACATCCCTTTCCCACCCAGGGATTATACTCATGACTCATGTGCTGCAGCAAAGGATTCCTGGTTTACCCTTTTACCCTCATCATTTCATCTCCATCTCATCTCACTCCAGTTTTGGAAATGTGGCAGTTAGTTTTGCTCTTGTTTGACCAGCATGGCAGCCATATAAATGGAGGAAATGAATATAATAATAAACAAAGAACATCTCCTTTAAGATTGACCACCCTAATTTGTAAGGAATTTTTCCTTTGTATCTTCACTGGAAGACTTTTTTGGATTACTTTCAAAGGGGAGTAACTTTGCAATGTTTTACTAGTCAAAAATAAATCTTTCCAGGTCCTGCTGATCAGAAGTTTCTTTCTTTATCAAAATTTTAATAAATTAATTAATACATTAATAAATTGTTTCAAATAAATTGTATCCCAAACTTTAGTATGAGCAGATCATCATACTTTAAAATCATGGATATATGAAGAACAGAGGAATTTATGTTAATACTGCTATGAATACAAACCAATTAGCTGTTACTTAATGCTTAAATCTTTTCTCAGTTCCATCCCTCCAGACTTTATTAAGAAGAAAAGTCCTTTAATGCAATCTTGTTGTGTCAGAAGCAAAAAGCAGGAACCAAATGAAGAATCTGCCTGTATCTGTATCTTCTACAACCATTTGGAATTAGTTAGAGATTCTACATGCATCTTTTTTGGATGTTGAGTTATAATACATTTTCTTTGGCATTTGTTATTTTTCTGCTTAGTCTCTGCCTCAGTCCCAATGTGTGGAAAATTGTCATCCTGGATTTTTCAAGCAGGTTCGGGAAGGAGAGCCAGTTTGCTGCTATGACTGCATTCCTTGTCCAGAGGGGACCATCTCCACTCAGGAAGGTGGGTGACACCGAAAGAAAGGGATACTGGATTCATCCATTTATACCAACGTGGAAATCATTCAATATTTAAAATTGTTACCAAATCTATAATGGAAATAGATTGCTTTATCTTCTCACTTCCAGAAACCAAATACTTTGCAAAGATGGATAAAAACTCAATTTATCTTCTTCAATTCCATTAGGAATTAATGTTAATTATTTTATTTATTTATTTATCAAATTTATACAGCCACCCATCCCACAGAAAGTGTTTCTTGGCAGCATACGATAAAACAAACAATTAAACCTTTTTACAGAACTAATTACAGAAATAAAACTTTAAAAAAGCAAGATTATGAGAGTGGAATCTATAGTATCAAGGTGTTACACAAGATGCAATAACTGAACAGGGTCCCTCTTACCGGGTGATCCTCAGCTTCTTGAAAGATTTCCAGAAGACCTCAAATGTTTGGGCTAAGCCCAAATTTGGAATAGAAATGCCTCTTTTATGGTAAGAGTGGTATTGTCATCTGGTTTGAACGAGGGGGCAGTGTACACCATTTTCAGAAATCTCCATATGGACCAAACTGTGTTAGACAACTTTCATCTAATCTCCAAAATGTTTCAGAGGTTTGTTGAAGGCATGCTTGGTACTGTACTTAGGTACAAAACCCACTGATTGAGGTACAGTACTGAGACTGAACTGGTTCCTCTTGAAGATGACCTCTGAAGGGCTCTGGATGAGGATGTGCAAACATCTTGGCCCCTCTGGATCTCTCAGTGTTTTTGACACCATCAACCAAGGTGTCCTTCCAGAATATCTTCAGGGATTGGAATGGGAAGCAGTGGTTTCCAATGGTTATCCTTTCTTCATTAATGATTTCATATTATTCAGGGACAGAGTACAGGCCCTAGGTTCCTGCAATGGACCATCTCTTAGGTCTTGAGTATCTCTTCTTTTCTCTTTATCATTGACATAAAACTGCTAGATGGTATCATTTGGAACCATGAGATGTGGTATCATCAGTACACCATCCATACCTGGGCAGGTGTTGCTATTGTGATGCTGACCCAGCACATTGAGGTAGCATGGATCTGGATGGGAGGAACCAACTTTGAGTCAACTCTGGTAAGATGGAGTGGCCTTCTCTTTTGGGCCATGCAGGGTCTAGTTATAAGCCATTTCTCATTCTGGATGGGGTAACATTCCCCTAGATGGAAATGGTGCAAAATTTGGGGGTCCTGCTAGATTCTCAGCTTCAGCTTGATGTGCTGGGGGCAGCCTTGTCTAGTGGAGTCATTAAGCAGATTCTACTTGTGCTCAATCTGTGCCCTTTCCTGAATTTAGGAGGCTTATTTATGCTTTAGTCACTTCCTGTTTCCTGTGGTGAGTTCTCTGAGTAAAGGATGGTTGTGTGATGCCAGCATCTCTCTTTTTTGGGGGGTTGCATTTTTGTTGTTGTTTTTATCATTGTATATATTGGGGTTTATTTGCTAGACTAAAAACTGCCTAAAGCTTGGATTAAGATGAGAAGTCAGACAAATATTATATATATTTACCTTTTGCTATGTCTCTCCTGTTTCTCAGTATCAGTTCTCATCCAAAGAAGATCTAATTGAAATATGAAAAGACATATAAAAGAAACATTCCTTTCATTTTTTTTTCTCAGATACCGAAAAATGCACCAAGTGCCCAGATGATCAATTTCCAACCAAGAACCAAGTACAATGTATCACCAAAACAAGACACTTTCTTTCTTATAAGGAACATCTGGGCCTTATCTTGGTCTCCTTTGCATTTTTCTTGTTCTTAAAAACAGGCATTGTTCTTATCATATTCCTTAAATACCGAGAAACTCCCATTGTCAAAACAAATAACCGGATGGACAGGATGTAGAACGACCAGAGGGAGGACGAAACAAAAAACAGGAGGAAAAAAAAGTAACCTGTTGGTTCCTTTCAATGTACAGAAGAGGCTGTTGGCCATAAGTGGTAACAGAAGAGTCATCGACACAGAAGATACAACCGCTTTTGTTAGTGTCACCACGACCGGAAGGACCGGTGTTTTGGTCCCTTGTCCCAGAGAAGATGGTTGAGGAAGAGCTTAGCCAACTCCATCATCCTTTCTTGTTCTGGTGTCCAAATTATCATCTGTTCCATCTGGTTGGGAGTTTCTCCTCCATTCCCTGACTCTGACCTGCACTCTCAGCCTGGAGAGATCATACTTCAGTGCAATGAAGGCTCTGTCACTATGTTTTATATTGTCCTTGGTTATATGTGTTTTCTAGCTTCCATTTGCTTCATTGTAGCTTTCCTGGCCAGGAACCTGCCTGGGGCCTTCAACGAAGCCAAGCTGATCACCTTCAGCATGCTGGTCTTCTGCAGCGTCTGGGTCTCCTTCCTGCCCACCTACCTTAGCACCAAGGGGAAATATATGGTGGCTGTTCAGGTCTTCTCCATCTTGGCCTCCAGTGCTGGTCTGCTGGGCTGCATCTTCTTCTCCAAGTGCTACATTATTATCCTGAGGCCAGATCTAAACTCTAAGGAACATCTAATAGTAAAAATAAGGAAGTAATATTAAAACTGTTTCTTTGGTTCATTAAATTTATTTTTCCATTGCAGTTATTATTGGGCTCCCTCTGCATCAGTTTGACAAGTACAATTATTTAAAACCAAAGGAAATAAACGTATATATAGTGCAAAACTAATGAAATTAAATTCTAACATAATCATCAAACAGCAAAATAAACAAATTAATAATTAAAATTGTCATGCAGCTAGTGAAAGACAGGATAAGAAATGAGATAGTTATATTAACATAAGACAGCTGCAGAAGAGACCAGACTCCCCCATAAGGGGGAGAAGGATTCTTTTTCCTTAGGTGGAATGAATATGGAAATCTAAATCTGTGTGAACATGCTCTCTTTATCTCTATGATTTATTCTTGAAAGTAGATGAGGGTAGTAGAGCTGGATATTAAGAACATGCAGATGACCTTCCCTAGTTCTTTCTGCAGTTGTTAGGTCACATCATAATCCTCAGATGGAGCCTCAGAATTCCATGACTTCAGTGTTGACTCACCACTGTCTCAACACCCTTTCTGGGCATGTCCCAAAAGGACTGACCCTACTACAAAAACAGCACCTGGAACACTCAACACCTCTGTGGAAACCTGATCTAGGAAAGAAGGTGGTAAACAGACTGAGACCACATTGATTTCTTATCTAAATAAGCCACATGATCCGCTGGCCTCCAAGGTTTCAGAAATCTGCCGTATGAAAAGAATCTATAATGGAAAATGTCAGGAGCTCATCCCAAAGGCTTTACTATTCAGACTTGTCTAGGAAGCTGCAGGGAGAGCCCACCTTCTCTGAAAGCTGCCTAGAGGCCAAGATTCTTTGCATCATCCTAATGTAGGGAAAAGGTGGGAGCTGAAGCCCAAAGAGGAGAGGGAGAAAAGCTGATGGTCCATTCCCAGATCTTCTCTCCCTTCCTTCTAGAAATAACTCAAAGCAGAAGGTAGAAATGGAAAGATAGAGCATAGAATAATAGGATTGGAAGGGATCTTGAAGGTCTTCTAGTTCAAACCCCTGTTCCAGCAGGAACCAGTGATGGCGAACCTTTTAGAGACCGAGTGCCCAAAAACCCCTGCCCGCCCCCGGTCTGCCCCCCCATCCCCCACCCCGCCTGCCCACAGGACCACTCACCGCCTCCAGGGCCCACCGCAGATTGCCCAGGCAGCCCAGCAACGCTATGGTGGCCACACCCTCTGCCCGTGCCCTGCAGCATCAACAGCATGATGGGGTGTGAGGGCAGAGTCTTGTCTATGCTGCCTGGCTACCATGTCCTTGGCTGTGCTGCTCTGTGTGGGCCACGCCCGAGGGTGACTCTCCTTCAGGGGGGCTGCTGGAGAGGAGGGGGTTGTGGGGGGAGGCAAGGCTGGGGCAACAGCACGTGTGCCCACAGAGAGGGCTACGAGTGCCGCCTCTGGCACCCATGCCATAGGTTCGCCACCCCTGCCTTATACCATTTCAAATAAATGGTTGTCCAGTCTTTTTTTGAAAGCCTCCAGTGATGGAGCACCCACAACGTCTGAAGGAAAGCTGTTCCACTGGCTGATTGCTCCATCTGCCACTTTACTCATAGCTGGAGCCCTATTTGTTATAAAGCTTGTCTGAGGATTCAGATGGTTTATGCAAGACATCTCTTTGTATCCATTCCCTCTTCTCTCCCCCTCCCCCTTCCTTTAAGTAATAACTCTAAGCAGAAGGGAGAAATGGAAAGATCCCTTCATATGCCACTTTACTCATAGCTGGGTCTGTATTTGGAATAAAACTTGTCTGAGTACTGAGGTGATTTATTCAAGACATCTCTCTGTGTTGATTTTCCATCAAGGGTTTCCCTCAGGGCCAAGATCTATTCAGAATACCTTGAAATTTGGGATAAGGTGACCAAATAATTCAGAGAGGCTCCACTAGTTTCAAGGCCATGGATTTAACTGAAAAAGAATCCATTGCCTGAAATCTCCATTTTTTAAAAAAACTCTAGGCCAGTATTTTTTCTCAGTTAAGCTCTTCACCCAGTTCACTCTCTGTGTTCACCTTCCTCAGTGAGAGAAACCTTCTTTCAGTTTCTTATATTGAGAAACCAGTTACTTCAACATAGAAATTAATTAATTAATTAATCAATTAATCAATCAATTAATTAATCAATTAATCAATTAATTAATTAATTAATTAATTAATTAATTAATTAATTAATTTCCATGAAGCTGAGTAGCCAGTCAGGTCAGGTTCCAATTCAACCTGACCCAGAATTCTGTTCGGCCACCCCTGATATGCCCTCCAATATCAATGGTGCAGGAAGAGAAATTGATCAAATAAAGGTCTGACCACAGAAGGCCTGACTGAATTTTGATAAGAAGAACCTGAGTTGTCTGGAACTTGTTTTGGGAGATGGGTGCAGTTGAAGCAGGTTCTGCACCATTTAGCAGTTTCTCTTGCTGAACCTTCACGTGTCTGAAAGAGTCAAAATGGATCCTCACGAGAGACATTGTTTCTGGCTGCCAACGAGCCAGCTGCAGGGCCTCCCTTCCTCAAAACAAATGAACTGAACTAAACAAGAAAAGAAAAGGTACCACCAAGTACAGAAAGGAAAAGGCACCACCAAATGTAGGAATAGGCAACAAAATCTGAATATTTTCTATTCCACCAGTGGACACAAATCGATCTCTTTGTTTACTCTGTGGAAATTGATTTCTCCATGATGGGAATAATCATTATGCAGAAGATAATTGAAACCTGCACACAAAAGCCACAATTGGAAAGGTCTGGATCACTTCATCTTTGTGGGATTTTTATTTATTTATTTATTTATTTAATTTAATTTATATGCCGCCCTTCTCCCAGCGGGACTCAGGGCGGCGCACAACATACTTAAAACCAAAACATATATACAATCCCCCCCTTAAAACCGAATTAAACCAAATTTAAAGTTGTGTCTTCCAAATTCCTAAAAAACCCAGTATAAAATCCACCCTAGGTCAGGTCCGCTT
>NW_015386605.1:746404-753050 GCF_001527695.2 Protobothrops mucrosquamatus | reverse complement strand
CCCTCCAGAGATCATTGACCAACGCGACCAATGCCGTTTCCGTGCTGTGCCCCGGCCTGAAACCCGACTGGTATGGGTCTAGATAGACAACAGCGTATGCCATGGATTTTTCCATCCATCTATGGTTTTCTTTCCTTTTTGATCCAATGGGCTGAAATGCCAAATATGGTGACTTTCGATCTATTTACTATTCTATCATAGACTTTATGCAGAGAATGTTTCCATTGTTCCTACTGCAACCATGGCTTGTCCGTGAAAGGCTGGACAAGATGCCCAGAGGAAGTAGACCTGGAAGTTCTGCCCCAAGAGAAGATTGATGGGATCCTGTCTCTTGACAGCTACATCACTTATCGCTCTATCTGGATTGTGGCTAGGGCCTTAAATGCTGCGTAGTCATCTAGACCCAAGAGGAAAGTGAAGGATGACAAAGATTGGTGGGTTGTTCACCAATTGCAGTTGTGGCATGTATTCCCTCTGCATAACCCTGTGGAGTCCCTCTTTCTTCTTTTAAAAAAAAATGTAAACATATCTATGAAGATCATTATTTTCTTCAGAGATTTAGCATTCTTGGCTATGGGGTTATGTACTTTTCCATAGTAGGATATTTTTCATTCCATCAAGTATTTATTTCCCACCTTTTTTATTTTTCAGATCTTCATTAAACTTGTAATATAATTCATTATATTCTTCTGTCTTTCCCACTGTTCGCCTTATTTGAGATTTCTTTGTAATGTCATCTTTTTAAATGTTACATTTCTTAACATCATTGTATCATTCATCTTGAGCATTTCCCCCCCATTAATTTAGTGTTATTGAGCTTGGCTCAAGTCAAATGCTTCATCCTGAAATTTGAGGTAGGAATTTTTAATTCATTCAGTGTTAGAATGAATTCATTGAATTCAGTCAAATACTTCTATTTTGAACTCCAAGACAAATTTGATAGTTACTAAAATCAAGTACCTCCTTCATGGATTACTGCCTTGGCGTGGCGAAGGGGCTTGTGTAACTCAATGAAGCTATGAGCTATGCCATGCAGGGCCACCCAAGATGGACAGGTCATAGCAGAGAGTTCTGACAAAATGTGATCCACTGGAAAAGGAAATGGCAACCCACTCCAGTATCTTTGCCATGAAAACCCCATGGACAGTACCAAAAGGCAAAAAGATATGATGCTGGAAGATGAGCCTATCAGGTCGGAAGGTGTCCAATATGCTACTGGGGAAGAGCAGAGGGCTAGTACTAGAAGTGCCAGAAAGAGTGAAGTGACTGGGCCAAAGCTGAAAGGACGCTCAGCTGTGGATGCATCTGGTGGTGAAAGGAAAGTCCGATGCTGTAAAGATTTTTTCTCCATAGGAACCTGGAATGTAAGATCCATGAATCAAGGCAAACTGGACTTGGTCAAACAAGAGATGACAAGACTGAACATCGACATCTTAAGAATCAGTGAATTAAAATGGACAGGAATGGGTAAATTTAATTCAGAGGACCATCAGGTATACTACTGCGGGCAAGAATCCCTCAGAAGAAATGGAGTAGCCTTCATCGTCAATAAAAGAATAGGAAAAACAATACTGAGATAATAATAATAATAATAATAATAATAATAATAATAATAATAATAATAATAATAATAATAATAATAATAATAATAATAATAATAATAATAATAATAATAATAATAATAATAATAATAATAATAATAATAATAATAATAATAAAGTTGGAAGGGACCTTGCAGGTCATCGAGTCCAACCCCCTGCTCAGGCAGGAACCTTACACCATTTCAGACACCATTTCAGATACAATCCCCAAAATGACAGAATGATCTCAGTGCAAATCCAAGGCAAACCATTCAATATCACAGTAATCCAAGTCTATGCCCCAACCACTGGTGCTGAAGAGGATGAAATTGACCGGTTCTAATGAAGCCCTACAGCACCTTATTGAATCAACACCAAATAATAATAATAAGAAGAACAACAACAATAAGAACAACAATAACAACAACAACAACAACAACAACAACAACAACAATAATAATAATAATAATAATAATAATAATAATAATAATAATAATAATAATAATAATAATAATAATAATAGGAAGATCTGCAAAAAATATCATTTGCCTATAAGCAAGAACTGGTGGGATCATAAAATAGAGAATGTCATAGAAAATGATAAAATTAAAGTGCTCTGGGACTTCAGAATTCAAACAGACAAGCGCCTGTTAATCTGAGTGTTCTGAGGAAAAGAAGGACAAGCAATAGTTTAAAACACACAAATATTAATTATTAATTCATTTATTTAATGTTTGAGATTATTTTGGATTTTAATTTGATTAATCTTACATTTCATATTTTTATTTCATTTGGTTTTAAAAGCCCTAATTGTCAAACAAAAGCAAATAATAATAATAGCAAAAACTAATTAAATGATGTGAATCTAAGAAACAATTTCATTATCAGTTTCCTATTCTTATCATTAAATGTTCCTTAGTGTTTAGCTCTGGTCTCAGGATTATAATATAGCACTTGGGGAGGAAGATGCAGCCCAGCAGCAGAGGCCAAGATCCAGACACTGCAGAAGACCAGCATACTGAAGGTGATCAGCTTGGCTTCGTTGAAGGCCCCAGGGAGGTTCCTGGCTAGGAAAGCCACCATGAAGCAAACAGCAGCTAGGAACCCCATGAAGCTGAGGACAACATAAAACATGGTGACAGAGCCCTCATTGCATTGAAGTATGATCTCTCCAGGCTGGGAGTGCAGGTCAGAGTCAGGGAAAGGGGAAGAACCTCCCAGCCAAAGTGCACAAATTAAAATTTGGACACCAGAACAAGAAAGGATAACAAAATTGGCCAAGCTCTTTCCCAACCACCTTTTCACTCGGTTTCCTGGTTTTGTTGCCAGGAAGGCCAATATCACAGTGATTGTTTTCACCAACAAAGAAGACACAGCTACTGAGAAGACAATGCTGAACATTGATTGTTGTAGAAGACAGATGGCTTTCCTTGGTTGTCCAATGAAGAGAAAAGGAGACAAAAAACAAAGCAGGAGGGAGATCAGGAGGATGAAGGACAAGTCCCGATTGTTGGCTTTGACAATGGAATTGGCGTCAAGGGAAAAAAATATATTGGCACTATATCTTTCTCCATATTTACACAATGATACAATCCAAAAATAATCAGTATCCTCAACCTAGAGTGGCATCAAACTCCATAGCTCTAGGTGACCTTATTCAGCAGTCTTTGAGAAAAAATACCACATTGAAAGATAGCAGAAGTCAATAACATAGATGTTGAAATGTTGCATTTTACTCCAGCATAATTTTCTGGACAGGTCCTGACAGGAAAGACCACAATCACTATAGAACACTGCCCTCAGGAGTGTATCTGTAATTTTTCAATAATATGCTATACATCAGCTTCCTTTCTGCAAATGGAGTCAATGAAAATGTTCAGGATCCCCAGAGGAAAAGTTGCTTCTCACTGTAATTATCACCATCCTGCTCTTTTACATGTCTCCTTCTACTTCTCAAGTAACTGCCTTTAATGTAAACATCAGACTGAAGCAACATAGAGGGGAAATCACTGCTTTTGTGAGAAGGCTTTTAATTCTTCAACTCTTCTTGTTTTTGTTAAGAAACAGGAAGGGGATTCATTCAGCCCCATGAATTATGGAGCTTCTGCTTCTGTTGCTACTGTTGTCCCAATCAGTCTCTGGGAAGTTTAGAATGAAATGCCCACTGACTTTGGAAAACCAGGATGGAAAAAAACCATGGAGCTATTACAGACCAGGAGACCATCTCATTAGTATAGTCATCACTGCAACAAAAACTTCTCATATAATGTTCCCTTTCAATGTAGCTCCTTCTAGTCAGTCTCACTCGTACGTCATTCAGGTTAATGGAGTTGCATTCCCTCTATTTATAATTCTAACACTCTCATTTTGTTCTCCTTATTCCACTTGCTATTATATTGCTGCATTTCTCCTATGTAATTCCCTGAATCATTTTGATTTCCATGCTTTCTTTGTCTTATTTTGAGGAAGAGATTCAAATCCAAAGATTGGACAGAAAAAAAAAATCTGAAAGAAGTCTACATTATTTTCCTCTCCCTGTTCAATTTCGCATTCATTATTTGAACACCGACTTTTGTTTAAATTGGTGATTATTATAGTTTTCCCTAATCAGATCATTTCCAATATAAGCTACTCATTGATATTTACTTCTTGATCCTTATAGAAATACAGGATGATTTATTTTTAGAATTGGCTTCTGGATCACTTTTGAAACATCCTCTTCCTTTTATGTTGGTTCTACTTTAATTATTCAATTATTTTGAAATCTGGTTACTGGGCAGGTGAAAATTAGTACTGCCAGAAAGAATGATGTATTTGTGATTTTTAACCCAGGTCAATTCCATCATCCCAACATTCATTAAAATTAAATGGAGATGGGTTAGTATCATTTATCTCTAGGTTTGGAGTCAACATTGGCTTAAGACTTTAAAGGCTTCAAGAGACAAAGTGAAAAAAAAAGTTTGTTGTTGGTTCTGTTGATAATAACAACATCATTTTTACAGGACTTTAATGTGCGTGCAAAAGTATTATGCTTTATTTTCACTAGTCAAGCAAAAAAATATAAAAAATATGAAATATATTTTGTTATTGATGATGATGGTGAAGATAAAATGAACATTTCTTTACAGTAGAATATCTTCTGATCAGTCTAAACTCCTACGCTTCATTTTTGCTATTCAAGTCATCAATAAGAATTTCCAGCTCCTGCGCAATCTCACACTTGGCTACAACATCCATGACAATTATTTGAGCACCATTGGCACTTCAGATGCCTTGCTGGACATGCTCTCTCCTGGAGAAGCCAATATTCCCAACTACAGTTGTGGAAGGAAGGATAACCTTTTGGCTTTTATTGATGGAACTGACAAGGACATCTCCATCCAGATGTCAAGATTAGTAGGCCCCTATAAACTCCCACAGGTATGTATGTGTGCCTCTCTATCTAGTAAAGTGAGTGGATTGGTACAACATGTAAGCAATAAATCCAACCATATCTTCTTTATGGAATTCAAGAGCTACTTTTTTCCATGGTCACTCTAGGTATGTTGTGTAGTGATGGGATTGACATTGGGAAGAGGGGAAGCATCAAAGCAGCCATATCATCTCATGACACATCCCCGTTGCTTTGGGGGCTTCTGCTGCACACTTGAGGCTCTGTGTCAAATCAAAGGATCTTCCGTACAAAAGAAGCACTGATAGAAAGCTCTTGTTTTGTACATCACCTTACTCAAACTAATGATATTTTGAATAATGTACAAATACCAGATTCATGAAAAGAATCCCAATGGCTTATCTTACTTTATAAGACATATAACTTATAATACATATAAGACAAACTCCTGCCCACAATCTTGAGTTTGATCCTGACAGGGCTCAAGGTTGATTCAACTTCCCATTCTTTCAAGGTTGGTAAAATGAGGCCACGGATTGTGGGGGGCAATAGGTGGACTCTGTAAACCATCCAGAGATGCTGTAAAGCATTAGGAGGGGGTATATACTCTGTGTGCAGCTGGAACAATCTGGAGCTGAAAACACTTAAAACTATAGAGATGAAAGTGGATTTTAGGAGGAGCTCTCCTATTCTACCATCTCTTACAATATTAGCCAACACAGTATCAACATTAGAAATCTTCTAGTTTCTGGGTTCTATAATCTGCATCAACTCAGAAAGTTCAGATTGTCCAAGGAGCTACTGATATAATTCTACAGAGGAATTACTGAGTCTGTCATTTGTATTTCTATAACTATCTGATTTGGTACAGCAACTAAACAGTACAGTACAGACTCCAACAGATAGTTAGGACTACAGAAAAAAGAATTTCAACCAGCCTGCCTTCCCTTGAGGACCTGTACACTGCATGGGTCAGAAAGAGAGCTGAGAAAATATCTACAGACCCTTCACACCATGGACATAAACTGTTTCAACTCCTCTCCTCACGATGCTGCTATAGGGCATTGCATGCCAAAACAACTAGACACAAGGACAGTTTTTTCCTTGTGCCATCACTCTGCTTGAATATCTAATTAGCATAGTACTGAATTATGTCTAAGGCTATTTACCCATCTAGTATGGCTATATTTTTATTATCCTTCTCAGCTTTCCTACTACTTTCTTCTTTTGGTATCTTATGATTAGATAACCTTGTTGTTTATATGTATACTTGTTTGTATCTACATGTTGTTTATTATTACCTTGCTGTTTGTATGTACACTGAAAGCTTTTGTACCAGAGACAAATTCCTTTTGTGTCTAATCACACTTGGCCAATAAACTATTCTATTCTATATAAGTCTAAGTGTTATTGCTATTGCTAATCGGTTCATGATCAAATTCATCATAAAGAACTGGAACAGCAAAAAAGCCCCAGAAAGGATTTTTTAGTAGCTGAACTATTCAAGAAATTACCCAATCTTCAATAGTAGTTCTTATATATACATATATAAATTAATAAGAAGGATGTTGCAATTAAAGCCTAATTAGTCTGGTAGATATTTTGGCTAAAACAATATCTTGTTCCTCTTAAATAGAATGGGAATGTTCCTCTTAAATAGGTGGGAAGATAAAGA
>NW_015386605.1:740480-746304 GCF_001527695.2 Protobothrops mucrosquamatus | reverse complement strand
GAAGAAGAAGAAGAAGAAAAAGAAAAAGAAGAAGAAGAAGAAGAAGAAGAAGAAGAAGAAGAAGAAGAAGAAGAAGAAGAAGAAGAAGAAGAAGAAGAAGAAGAAGAAGAAGAAGAAGAAGAAGAAGAAGAAGAAGAAGAAGAAGAAGAAGAAGAAGAAGAAGAAGAAGAAGAAGAAGAAGAAGAAGAAGAAGAAGAAGGCTTTATTATGCAGACACTCCATTATTAACAATTGCTTTGTCATGAACCCATCTAGTTACCCAATATGTCAGTCAGGGGAAACAAAGGTTTGCTGTCCCTATAAACCTTATTAATACTTATTAATAAATCGAACTCAAAAGTTATGGTATTTGAAAAGTGACATGACAGCCAGGCATGGCTATTCGATGGTATAAGACAATAGAGCAAGTAACTCCATTCCTTACCTAGAGTTATTTTTTCTGAGACTGCAACTTGGCTCCCTCATCATCAAAAGGAGCTCACTTAGGACCAGGGCATAAGGGAATTTACTGATTAGATTTTTAAAAATATAACTATCCCATTTATTTAGCCCCATTTGATAAATTATATAAAGCCAAGATTTGTCTGTGCTCTGATATCGAGCTGAAGTTTGGATTAAAATGTATCACTACTAAAGCAAACCCAATCACACCACCTGAGAAATATCTTTATGGTGAATAAAAGGACGTCAGATAAACTTATTTATCTAAAATCTGGGTACATATTTTTTTTTTAAAAAAAACATAGCTATCCACCTTCTTTAGCCCCATTTATTAAAATGTATAACGTCAAAGTTACCACCAAGTTCTTAAAAAGAGCTGAAGTTTTGAGCCTAAAATATATCGCTACTAGAAACAGCCCAATCACATCATCTGACAAATATCTCAGAGGTGGACAAAAGGTCTCTCTGCTTCTGTCTCAGAGCTGAATTGGGAGGGTTTTTTTTGTCTAAAATTGGGACATATAATTATTAGTATAAAATTAAAGCCCTGGAAATTGACAGACTCCCAATATTCTTCCTGTTAAAACAGACAGCATTTCAATTAAAGACTGCTTGGACTGTAAAAGTTACAAATTATATTAAGATATATGACCTCTCTCTGTCTTGTACAACTGGAGTACAAATTTAAAAAATGGTTGCAGAAAGAATCTGGGATATCAGAGCAGAGAAAGATGCAGCCATTCTCAGTAAGTCTGGCACATTGAAGTGGATGAGCATCTAATAATTCCCCTTTCAAATAGTGAAGTATTTGAATACTGAAATGGATGAACATCTTAGGGTGCTACTTACACAAGCAACATTTGATCAGATTTAACCAAGTCCTTTATAATGAACAAACTTGTATTTTTGTAAACCCAGAGATAGAAGACATAACACAACTATTACTTCAATGTCAATTGTATAAGAGAGAGATCAGTATCTTGGATTGCAGATTAAATGAATGCCTTATTGCCATCCGTATGTTAAAAAAGTATTTCCTCTGACAGAACTTAAAACTTATATATAATACAGCTTTTTATTTGAACAAAACAGTTCAGTTGAAATCTGCAAATGTGGGTCTGATTGCAGAAAAAAGTAAGGGTGATACAGAAATATGATTTGCATTCTTTACTCTGATTCTTTCTTACTTATTTTATTTCTTTTATTGTACTTTTTCTGGTCTTGCTAATGTGCTGTGTTTAATATCCTGGATAATTAACAATACATTATTCTAATATGTTCATGACAAAACAAGTTGGATTTATTGAAAGCCAATAACTGACACTAAATACAGTATTCTTCACTGCTTTTTCAGATCTGTTCAATTGCCTCAGAAACTCTGAGCGATAAAAGTCAATTCCCTTTTTTCTATCTCATGCTCCCCAAAATAGGGATTCTCTACCCAGGAATTCTCCAACTGCTCCTCCATTTCAGATGGACCTCAATTGGTCTCTTTGCTTCAGAAACAGAGAATGGAGGGGATTTCATGAGGACATTGACTCCTATGCTTGTCAGAAATGGAATCTGTATTCTTATATCACAACTATTGCCAACCACTACACCTACAACAATGTTTAGGGATGCCATCTCTAAGTGGAGACAAGTCAATGTCTTTGTTCACTTCATAGAATATCATTTTCTTTGGGACAGAATTCATCTTTTCCATTCAACACTTGAAAATTTGCCAGAACCCATTGAAAGGAAAGTCTGGATAATTGCAGGCTTTGGGGAATTGCAAATAAGAAGACAACCATTTCTCAAATATGTCCATAGTGTTTGGACCTATGGTTTTCAGTGGAAAGAAAGGCCAAATGACAGTTCCTTTGAACCAGATCTCTTTGTGCAACCACAGTTCGGAGATCAGTCTTTTCACTGTTCTTTTTCAAAAGACATCATTTCTGTCAAAGGCCGGAGAAGATGCACTCAGAAATTACCACTGAAGACCAACGTGGAAAATAACAAGATCTGGAAGAAATATAACCGTCATGTTTACACTTTGATTAATACTCTGGCCCATGCCTTGATTGCTGCATATTCCTCCATATTCAAGAGGAGAAAGAAAGATGGAGAAGAGAGGCTGGGAGTTCAAAAGCTGCAGTCATGGCAGGTATGAGGTCCTGACAATGATCCAAACTTACTTTTTTGGGAGAAGGATTACAAGGGAGGAGGGGAACCATCTAAACCTTTTTTTTGCCAACAGGTTTGGCAAATCCTATCACTTGTGGATATGTATATTGAGATATATATTGAGATATATATTGATATTAATCAGCATTAATTTTATAATCTATGAAATTTAAATAAATTTCTGTCTTTATGAATTTGTGATGAGCATTTTAGGATTTTATGAGACCATCTAGCTCTATGCCCCTTCTTTACAAAACTCCCAGTTAAAACTTCTTTAAGTGATGGCTGCTTGATCTTTGCATTAAAACAACAATGATGGGGACATGAACTTATCTAGTTCACAGGATCAGCTCTAAAACTGCTTCTCTTTTTAGGGTATTTTTCACCTCATTCAGTCAGAATCTCCTCTCTTGTGATTGAGCTCAGTTTTCCATTTTTCCATGTCCAACACTCTGGAATAACAGCAAACTCCTGTGTAACATCTTTCAGTTATTGGAAGAGTACAGGTAATCCTCAAGTTATGAGCGTTCACTTAATGCTCGTTCAAAGTTACGTGATGAGTGCCCCCTAGTGCTTACAAGCAACTCCTGAAATTATGAGTATTGCAGCACCACAGCAGTCATTTGCCCTTATGAGCAACCGCAGTGGCTCTGCAACACTCACCCGGGTGATTCCCTCCCTCCCTGCTCCCACTGCAGGTCTCCCTAGGCACCAGGTCTTCAGTACTCACCCTGCGAAGATGGAGAATCTTCACTTTCTTGGCTGCTCCAGGCCCTTGGTATGTTTGCAGAGAATGGAGGCCTAAAATAATGCAAGATAATGCAAGATAAATGGAGCAAGATCTCACACTACTGATATTGCATGATCTCATGGTTCTTTAGGGCTCTGTTCTCTGCAACAGAGGACCAAACGAAGCCGGGGGATGCTTTGACTTGCCTCTAGAAGCTGGATCGGGGCTCCAGAGGCCTGGAAAAGGCCTCTGCCGCCCGGATCTATAACCGCAGAGTGATTTTGCGCCCCTCCCTGCAGTCGATCTGGGCTTTGGAGGCCTGGAAAAGACCTCTGCTGCCTGGATCTATGGCTGCAGATCAATTTTGTGGACCCCCAGCAGTCCGATCCAGACTCCAGAGGCATTTTCCAAGCCTCTGGAGACCGGGTCCATGGCCACAGAGTGATTTTGCAGCCCCTCCACAGCCCGATCTGGGCTCCAGAGGCTTGGAAAAGGCCTCCGAAGCCTGGATCGGGATGCAGAGGGGCCACAAAATCATTCCACGGCCATAGATCTGGGCTGTGGAGGTCTTTTCCAGGCCTCCGGAGCCTGGATTGGGCCACAGGGGGCTGTGGACGCATCCCCTGGCCTCAGATTGGAGTGGCAGCAGGAACCGTGGCAGAAAGGAGACATACCTTTTTCAGGTGAGTCCCACGTAGCAGGGAGGTGGAAGCATGAGGTATCTTAGTGGGTCGGGGACACCTTGGGGGCCTGTTCCATCACTAGGCCCTCCATGGCCTTCCCCACCTTGAGATACCTCATGTTTACTTAACGAGCCACGTGCATTTTAATGAGCAAGAGAGTGATCTTGCTAAAGGAATGGTATTCACTCTACGAGTTTTCGAGTTACAAGTGGAATGGGCAGTCTCCATTACACTCATAACTAAAGGTCTATCTGTACTGCATCCTCCCTTTTCCAGTCAAGAGATTATTTCAGTTGGAAAAGGTGCTCCCAGCTTCTTTTTGATATAATACCACAGATCAAACAAAGCATATAGTCACCATGTGCTTTACTGCTTAACTGTAGTAGGAAATAGGAAACTCTACTTAGAACAAAAGAACATAGAGTATATACCATTGATCCAAACTTGTATACACTGCCATCTACTGGCTGAATATTACTGTAGTTATTGCACAAAAATACATTCCAGCAATGAATTCCAGCAGTTCTCTTCCTGGGTTTCATGACTCTTTTCTAAAGCTGATCCAGTATTTATGCAATGCCTTCTCAAAGTGTGTAGTGCCTGCAAGGTGACTTTTTACTTGAGTTAGTTTTTCTCCAAACCAGGAAGTTAACTCCTGAGACTTTTATGGATACATTTGCCTTCTTTCCATGAGCATCACACTGCCAACTCACATTTGGTTTGCAATCTACTATTTTGAGATAATTTTCACAAATATTCCTATCAAATATAGTTTCCATCATCCTTTCTCCAATGGATCATTAATGACATTATCATCCAATTACATATGATTATCCAATCAATATACTACTACTAATTATTATAATCAGTGACCAGTACACACACGCACACACACAAAAAAAACATAGAAATGAAATCTTAATGAAATGTCTATATTAAAGCCACCATCCATTTTTTCTTATAAGACATGACATACTTTACCAAGTTCTAGTTGCTACACATCAGATATTTTTCTAGTGGCTTTCATTTATCTTTATCAAAAAATCATAAATATTTTTCTTGAAATTCAGTATTTTTAACTAAATTCAAAATAGTTTTGTCTATGTTAGATAAATATTTTACCCCAAAATCGTGATTTGACAACTCTATATTTTGTATAACAAAAAATATAGAATGGATGACCAAGGACTAACTGTTATTTATAATGTTTTATGAATATTGAAAATCATTGAGTACAAAAGTATGACAAATTTTATCCACATAATTATCATACCATCCAGCCATCATTTAACTAGATTCTTAATCACATCAAATTTACTGATATCAAATTATATCACCAGTATTTCCCTAATCTATTTAGGAAGTGTAATAATATGTGAGAATGACTTTTGAAAGACGGAAATGATGCCTAGAGAAGAATAAGATAAGAGGAGGGAAGCCTACAGTGGTATAATATGAGAGAAACTCAGAAAGGATCCTTCCTAATTTATCAGATTGTAAAAAGAGACAGTGTACTTGTACTTCAAAATTCTGTTAATGTAGCATTACAATAAAGTAGAATTAGCTCAACTGACCATTTTTCACATCTGGTTGTGGGACAACATCTGGTTGTGGGACAACATCAATCTGGCAACTTTCTTCCTAACAAACCCATGCTTTCTGGTAATTACCCTATTGTTTTCAAAGGCTTTATGAATAATCTCTGCATTTGTTTGTTTGTTCAGTTTATTTGTGACTTAGTCTAAAATGTTCCCTATACCAGGGGTAGGCAACCCAAAACACTCAAAGTGCCATTTGGACCCGT
>NW_015386605.1:735560-738638 GCF_001527695.2 Protobothrops mucrosquamatus | reverse complement strand
CCCCCACTCTCTTTCTTTCTCTCTCTCTCTTTCCTCTCTCTCTCTCTCCCTCCCTCTCTCTTTTTTTCTCTCTCTCTTTCTCCCCCCCTCTCTCCCTCTCTCCGATCCTCTGCTCACCTGGCAAGCTGGCTTCAAGCTGTTCTCCAACAAGCTCATGGGTAGGCAACCTCAGATCTTTTATGACTCATGGACTTCAACTCCCAGAATTCCTGAGTTAGCATAGCTGGGCTAGCTAGCTCTCTCTTGCCCTTCCTGCTTCCTGCTTCCTGCAGAAACGCAGCAAAGGGAGGAGCCCCACCCAAAAAGCTTTTCAGCTTGTCGGAGAACACCGTGAGTCTACTCTCTTTTACACACACACACACACACACACACACACACAAAGAGAGAGAGAGAGAGAGAGAGAGAGAGAGAGAGAGACAGAGACAGAGACAGAGACAGAGACAGAGAGAGAAGCAGGGAAGCGCAAGTACCTCTCTCTGTCTCTGTCTCTCTCTGCAAATGGCAGAGGAGGCTGGGAGCCACAGGGGAAGGCTCAATCAAAGAGCCGCATGCAGCTCCAGAGCCACAGGTTGCCGACCTCTGCCCTATATTTTACCAATTTTATCAATTATTTATGTTATCAATATATAGTGTCAACAGTGCTAACTTTGGATGTTCTTGCGTTGACAGCAGATGGAAATGCAGCCATTTTTCTCTATTGCTTTCAGAGTTAGTTGATGCTGGGAGAGGGAATGTGGATGAGAGTCCAGCTAGTTATAACAATAATAACTCAGCCGTGGGAACCCAGGGTCATTGGGCCCAGAGTTGACAGAGTTTTGGCGGACTGGAAAGCTGGGGAGAAAGCCCGCACTTCAAGCTAATTGGAGAAAGTGATTTATGACTGTTTAATGGAGGAGGGAATTGTGCTTTGTTACTTTGTATCGAGGGGAGGGGAATTTAGTTTTTGGTTTTGACTATGTAGTGCCGATACTTTGTTTCTCGAATAAAAGATTCTTTAAGGTAAATAATGCCTCGAAGTTCTTTTGAAGAGTTTCATCTGTCGGAACCATGACATATAGTTTGTCAATGTATGATTAACAAAATTTGCTGAACCTTTCTTTTTCTCTTTTGAGGATACTGATAACACTGGTTCTCTCAATTCAGGGTATTTGCAAGTTACATAATTTTAATAGAAAGATTCAAATGTGAAAAGACCATGTGGGATAAGAAACCAAGATTTCTGCTTTTAAGATTCCTGGATGTTTCATTCTAGCTTCATCCCTTTCTGAAGAAGAATGAATTTTGCAATCTTTCCCTGCTTAAACTGTACTTGGACCAAAATGGTGATGTAGCAGCAGATCTAAACATCATAAGCTTGATGGTTCTTTCCAGGGAAGATCCTGTTAGTAAGCAACTAGGGAGTTTTGAAAGACAGAGAATTATTATCAATCAAGATGCTCTTTCACAGCTAAAGTTGCTCAACAAGGTGGGTGAAATATTGCTGTCTTTTCTCTATTTTCCACAGCCTTAGGACATATTTCAAGTGGCTAAGCCTATGCACCAAAAACAATGACCTTCAGTGAGAATTGAATGTGGGAAGTAGAATCCTTATAGTTTTCTTAAATGGTTTGAGAGGCTTCAGTACAATTAAGTTTAAGTTTAAGTTTAAGTTTATTATATTTATATCCTGCCCTTCTCCTGGTGGACTCAGGGCAGCTTACAGCCAATTAAAACAGAACAATTGATACAAATATACAAAGTTTAAAATAAATTAAAAGATATATTTAAATAGGCCTTTCCTTATTTAAAAGTTGATTAAAATCCAATTTAAAATATCCCTAGGCCAGTCCTGCCAGCTGAAACAGCCATGTCTTGAGGGCGCGGCGGAAGGAGGGGAGATCCGGAATCACCCGGATCTCTGGGGGCAGCTCGTTCCAGAGGGTGGGAGCTCCAACAGAGAAGGCTCTCCCCCTGGGGGTCGCCAACCGGCACTGTCTGGTTGNCCCCCTCCTTCCCTCCTCCTCTTCCAAATGTGGTCCTGTAGGTCAATCGAGCCTCCATTCTTGTACTAAATAACCTCCTATTCTAAAATGCTCAACAGCCTCACAGGACCACATTCCCTCTCTCCAACCTACTTCCCTCCTCCTTCTTTCTACCTCCTTCTCTCTTCCTCTCCCTCTCAACCACTCTACTCTACACATCCCCCCTCCTTCCCTCCTCCTCTTCCAAATGTGCTCCTGGAGGTCAACCGAGCGTCCATTCTTATCTCACTACCATTCTAGTATACCAAAATACATAAGAAATCCCTTTCCCTAACCCCCCCAGACTTCCCAGAACTGGTTACGGGATTAAACACTCATTTTCCTAAGTCTACATAAAACTACCCAATATAAACTAATCTAATATAAACATACTTTAACTCATTAAAAAAAAAATGAAATATAAACTACAATAATCTATCTACATATAACCAATCCATCTTCACCAATCCCTTAATCTTAATAAAAAAAAGAAAAGAAAACTTTGCCTTCTCTTCAATTCTTAGCTTTCAATCACCAATTATATATCACCTTATCAATATATCATAACATTTTATAATAAACAATAATCCCTCTACCCTCTACAATGCTATAATTTTCCATATATGTTTTTTTTTCAGAAATCCCTTATAATTCCACAACTCCACCATAATAACCATTAAAATTCAGAACACTTTTAAAATTACATCTCACAATATTAATTAATGCCAGTTACCATGTAACTAAAGTAACCACTAAAGTTATTTCTTTAAAATTACATCCCAAAGTACCTTATCAATATATCATATCAAAAGTAACATTTTATAATAAACAATAATCCCTCTACTCCTTAATATACAATGCTATAATTTTCCATATATGTGTTTTTTTTCAGAAATCCCTTATAATTCCACAACTCCACCATAATAACCATTAAAATTCAGAACACTTTTAAAATTACATCCCACAATATTAATTAATGCCAGTTAGCATGTAACTAAAGTAACCACTATAATTCAGAACCCTTTTAATCATATAAATATTTCTTTAAAATTACATCCCAAAGTATTAATTAATCACA
>NW_015386605.1:728775-732686 GCF_001527695.2 Protobothrops mucrosquamatus | reverse complement strand
GTGGAGGCAACGACTCGCTTCGCTCCCAAAAAAAAGGGAGCAAAGGCATTTGGGAGACGGAGGTTCCCGGACTCCGGAGGAGCACCCAATTTTCGCTCTCCCTAAGTTAAGGGAGAGCTTTTGGGGCTCTACTCCTATCCGGGAGTACTCACCTCGACCCCTTCGCCCGGGGCACAAGGTTCCAAGCCGCTGAACAGCTGATGTCCGCTGTTCAGGCTGGCTCTGACGCCTTCCCAAGCAGACGGCTCCAAAAGAGCCGCCATCGGCGCGCCGTCCCACCGGAAGTCGCAATTGTTCATCTTGATTGTTAGTTACCTTAAATCTGTCTGGGAAAAAGGAGGTTCCAAATGTAACTAATAATAAAATAGCTCTGTCTTTTCATGCCAACTGGTGTTGCCTAATTTTTCAACAGAGAGGACCTTTTTTTTGATACATAGTTTGACCTTAGAAACATCAAAGGAGAGAAGCAACTGAGAACTAAGAAGAAATTTCCTGGCAGTTAGAACAATTAATCAGTGGAACAACCTGCCTCCAGAAGTTGTGAATGCTCCAACACTGGAAGTTTTAGAGAAGAGACTGGACAATGATTTGTCTAAAATGATATAAAGTTTCCTGCCTGAGCAGGGGGTTGGACTGGAAGACCTTCAAGGTCTCTTCCAACTGTATTACTACTACTACTACTACTACTACTACTACTACTACTACTACTACTACTACTACTACTATGATTCATTGTCATTATTTTTCCAGTCTTCCTATCCATTGCTTTTAGTTTTGCTTGAGTCCAGTCCACTATTCCAGCTGTGTATCTAATGACTGGAATTGCCCAGATCTTCTTCACTCTCTTGATGTATTCACCTCTAATCTTTTTCTTGACTTCAGTGTGCTTGATGTTGTCAGCTTGAAGGATACCCAAGTGTTTGTAGTAATCTTCCTCATTCAGACTCTTAATGTTATTTTCGAGGGGCATCTTGATTCCTTCAGTTTTCACTATTTTTCCTTGGTTAATAGTAAGTGTGGCATATTTGTCCAAGCCAAACTCCATTGCAATATCTTGGCTATATATACGGACAGTGTTGAGCAGCGATTCTATTTCAGATGATGTTTTTCCATACAGCTTCAGATCATCCATGTAAAGGAGGTGGGATAGTTTGGCAAATGTTTTTGAGGTTTGATAGCCATGTCCTGAGTTATTCAGTATTGTTGACAGAGGAAACAGTGCAATAACAAATAGTTGTGGTGATAATGAATCTCCTTGAAATATTCCTCTCTTGATATTAACCTCTCCCAGTCTCTCACCATTGACCTGCAACTGTGTCTTTCGTTGTGCCATTGATCTTTGCATCCAGTCTTGATTAGAGTTACCCTTCTCTCTTTCACCCCACTGTGAACTTGGACATTGGTCAAGAGACCTTATTCTGTTTTGCTAATCTTAGGCTGAATGCTGACACCGTCACTAAGTGAGTCATTGTCACTAAGGGGATCATCCCCAGAATTGGCATCAATTCTGTCCCAATTCTGCTCTGCAAAGCTAGCAGATCTGGAAATTACTATACTTCTGCTTCCATTGCTAAAGCAATAGCTATTTGAGCAGGGCTCATAGCCCATACATCTGAGCTTTCTTGCCTTTGGTTGCTCTTTTTCCCTAGTTGCCTTTGGAATATGCACCCATGCATTGCTTCCAAACACCCTTAAATGTGCTAGAGATGGCTTTCTCCCATATAGCACAGCATATGGAGTAACATTTATAGAGAAACTTCACAGCCTATTGACCAAATAATTAGCAGTCAATATGACTTCGCCCCAATATGACCTGCTCAAACCAGAATCCTCCAGCATTGAGTCTTTCATGGTCTGCAAGACTCCATTCCGTCTTTTAGCCATGCCATTCTCAGCTGCTGCATATGGATTTGTGCGTCTATGTCTTATTTCTAATTGCCCCAACCATTGTTGAAAACGTACTGACATGAATTCTGAACCCATCAGTTTGCAGCTGGCATACCTGTTGCCTATATCTTCTTTCTGCGAAGCTCACCCATTGCTTGAACTTCTGCAGGACCTCTGTTTTGCTCTTAAGCAAATAGCAGAAACCAAATTTGTTATGTTCATCTATAATGACCAGCGCATACCTGGCTCCTCCCAAGCTGGCTTGCATTGGTCCTACTAAATATGCATGTACCAGCTCTAGAACCTTGTTGTCTGCCTTGTGCTCTTCTTGCTTACTGGGAATACGCTAGATTTCAATGATTTACATACTGCACAGTCTAAGTATGTCTTACACCCTTTTAAGGTTAATCCCTCTGCAAACTCTGGCATCCTTTGCAACACTCTGAAGCTGGCATGGCCAAGCTTTCTGTGGAAGAGATGAATGCATGAATCATGTTGTGCCACATTACCAAATGTTTGGGCACATTGAATCTTTTGTGCCTGTAACACATAAAGATTATCCTGTTTTATGCCCTGTGCACATAAACTCCTATTTCTTTTTTTGAGACATCTCCCATCCACAAATGTGATCTCAAACCCTTGTTTGTCAAGTCTAGAGACACTTAGTAAATTATGCTCCATTTCAGGCACACACAATACATTATTAAATCTTTCCTCCAGACATGGAATTAGCACACTGCCTCTCCCCATGACTTTTGCCTTCTGGCTATTTGCTAAGGCCACTGCATCTCCTCCAGTTGAATCCAATCTGGAAAACAACTTAGAATTATTAACAATTGTTTGACTAGCCCCATTGTTTATTAACCATTTGTCTCTGCTATTATAATAGCTAACTTTTGCAACACCAGCTTGTCCATTTTCTGTTTTTCTTCCTTGTAAACAGTTTTCTTTAAATGAGTTTCAGCCCCACAGATGAATCATGTCTTTTTCTCCTGTTCTTTCCTCTTGGGAATTTTCTGCTGAGATGTAATCCGATCTCTGTAGACAGTCAGTCTGCTCCTTTGCTCTCTCTGCTCCTTGGATCCCCACCTCAGGAATTTCTCCTCCTGGGTTCTTCTAAAATGGCATTTCTGTTCCTTAGAAATCAAACAGGCTTTAAGTGCTTCCATACTTAATTCCTGTTCTGGTCTACATTCAAAAATAGCTGAAATGATGGCCCACGTTTCATCAAGACTATTTAGTACCAACAGCACCTTCTGAGATTCAGAATTCTGCATTCCTCACTGTTCTAATTCAACAAACAGTTTCTGCATGTGGAGCAAATGCTCTTCTATGCTCTCATGTGGCAGCAGCCAGGGTCTGTACAATTTCCTTGATAATTGCACTGTATTGCATGCTGACTCACTCACATGCATGATTTTCAACTTCAACCAAACTTCTTTTGCAGTTTTTAAGTCAGCTGCATTTAAAAATTGTTCATCTTCCACACTTAAGATGATGTAAGCCAGTGCCTTATCATGCTTCCATTGATCTGCAGCTGCTAATTGCCCCTGGGGTGGATTAATCACAATATCTCAGTGCTCCTTAGCCTTCAGAAAGCATTCCATTTTTGCAGCCCAAACAAGATAATTCTTTTGTCCCAATCTATGCAGAGAGCTCTCCTTTAAATTAGCAAGCCTTCAGCTGAGTCTCTGCTTTTTTCTTTCTTATTTAACCCACACAGTCCTTCAGCTTAATTACAGCTCCGTGTTGAGCCTCAATCTTTTTCTTCAGTCTGAATTTTCCTGTACTGTGTGCAAGGGCTAGCTGAGTGGGATCTGGGCCAATACCGTAGACCACGGTATCATGCTGCGGCGTCTCGGTGAGTTAGGAGTGGGAGGCACCGTTATGCAGTGGTTCTCCTCCTTCCTCACCGACCGTACGCAGTCTGTATTGGCAGGGGGACAGAGGTCGACTCCTAGACCCCTAACTTGTGGGGTGCCTCAGGGGTCGGTCCTCTCTCCCCTTTTGTTCAATATTTATGT
>NW_015386605.1:726384-727510 GCF_001527695.2 Protobothrops mucrosquamatus | reverse complement strand
GGGGAGGGCCTTCTCTGTGGGTGCCCCTACCCTCTGGAATGAACTACCCCCCGAGATTCGGATGATCCCGGATCTCCTTACCTTCCGTCGCGCCCTCAAGACATGGCTCTTTCAGCAAGCGGACCTGACCTAGGGAGGATTTTATACTGGGTTCATTTTTAGGAATTTGGAAGACACAACTTTAAAATTTGGTTTAATTTGGTTTTATAGGGGGGGATTGTATATATGCTTTTGTTTTAAATATGTTGTGCGCCGCCCTGAGTCCCGCAGGGAGAAGGGCGGCATATAAATTAAATTAAATAAATAAATAAATAAATAAATAACCTGTTAGAGTTTACAACTCACCCAGCACAAAATAAGCCCAAAAAATAAGCACACATTCAAAATGAGCAGGAGGCATAGTTTAGAAAAACTTTGTCTATAAAATACATAAAAAACATGACACATACAGTTTCATTCAGCTTTGGGGAACATGAACAACTCTTAACTTGTAGATCAGAAAAACATAGAGAAGACTAAGCTGGATCACATGCCTCACACATCCAATATTATGTCTTAATAAAAAAAAACAGTTCTCATTGGTTGGTTTGTTGCTATGGCTATTCCAGTTCATAAAATTTCTTTCACAATGACAGACGTGATGTAGCAACAAATGCCTTACTTACCCTTTTGAGGGAGACATTATCATGACCTCACTTGTATCTCATGTCTCTACAATTCTAAAAACTAAGCAGTCATTTTTAATTTAGTTCACCATCATGGCAGCCATATAAAATTAGCGAATAAATATACAAAGAAATAGCAATAGTACTTAGACTTATATACAGCTTCATAGTGCTTTACAGCATTCTTTAAGTGGTTTACAGAGTCAGCATTTTGCCCCCAACAGTCTGGGTCTTCATTTTACTGACCTCAGAAGGATGGAAGGCTGAGTCAACCTTGACATAGTCAGGATCAAATTCCTGGCAGTGGGCAGAGTTCTCCTGCACTATTATATTCTAATCACTGAACTAAAGAACAGCTCCACTAAGGTTGACAGCCCTAATGTGTAATGAAGTTTTCCTTTATTTATTTATTTATTTATTTATTAAATTTATATCCCGCCCTTCTCCTTGCGGACTCAGGG
>NW_015386605.1:704009-726312 GCF_001527695.2 Protobothrops mucrosquamatus | reverse complement strand
CCAGCCGGCACTGTCTGGCCGACGGCACCCTGAGGAGACCCACCCTGTGGGAGCGTACAGGCCGATGGGAGGTAATCTGTGGCAGAAGGCGGTCTCGAAGGTATCCCGGTCCGCTGCCATGGAGCGCCTTAAAGATGATAGTCAGCACCTTGAAGCGCACCCGGAAGGCCACCGGCAGCCAATGCAGCTCGCGCAGCAGTGGTGTTACATGGGAGCGACGAGTCCCTCCCAACACCGCCCGCGCGGCCGCATTTTGGACTAGCTGGAGCCTCCGGGTGCTCCTCAAGGGAAGCCCCATGTAGAGAGCATTACAGTAGTCCAGGCGGGAGGTGACCAGAGCATGAGTGACTGTGCGCAAGGCGTCCCGGTCCAGAAAAGGCCGCAACTGGTGAATCAGTTATATCTTAACTAGGAGGTGGTCCTGGATCACTTTCAAATAGGGGTGGCTTTGCTATGGGACATGTAGTCCAGAAGAAAATCTTTGAGATCTGACTGGTCAGAAGTTTCTTTATTCATCAGAGTTTTATTCTGTTTTAATAAATCTAGTAAAATGAAAATTTCATAAACCTTTCAGAATAAATTTCATTCTAAACTTTAATATGACTTTAAATTCATGGGTATATGAAGAAAGGAGGAATGCAGGTTAATACAACCATGTAGAGGAACCACTAATTGTCACTTCATGCTTAAATTTTTTCTTGATTGCTTCTCTCCAGAATTTATTAAGTAAAAAAATTCCTTTCTTGCCACATGTTAGCTCAAAAGCAAAAGGGAGGAACTAAATGAAGAATTTGCTAGTAGTTGTATTCCCTGCAACTCCTGTGGGAGTTAAAGATTTCTTATTTACCTAAGTGAAGTCCAGCAACTTCTTCACTAATGTTCATATCTACCTCTGTTTTTCATTAATGATTATTTCTAACATACTTTGTTTGGCATTCCTTGTTTTTCTTCTTAGTCTCTGCCTCAGTCTAAATGTGTGCAAAATTGCCATCCTGGATTTTTCAAGCGGGCTCGGAAAGGAGAGCCAGTTTGCTGCTATGACTGTATTTCTTGTCCGGAGGGGACCATCTCCACTCAGGAAGGTGGGTGACACCAAAGAAAAGAGTACTGGATTCAACAAGAGCATTTTGATCAATGTCCATTTTTAAAGAGACACGTCTAAGATTGACAATTCTGTGGTTCTTAATTTTCAAGGTGCCCAATTTCTTCCATAATAGGAAGAATTAAGAATTAGTACCAAAGATAATGCTACTATTAACTAGCCTTGGGGCTAGTTAATGCTTTTTTTCAGGAATTCGTGGTCCCACCATTTGCCTTGAAGGATGTGATTATGCATCTCATTCTAAAGAGGCTCTCTATGGATCCAACCATGATAACTTTTACCTGTGTACAATACCTGTAGTACGTTTGTTACAGCATAATTGTCAATCAGGTACAGTATTTATGGTTGAGGTACAGTTCCAAGATGGTATTGGTTGCTTTCATAATTGACTTCTAAATGGGAGTCCTGCAAACATCCTTTCCAGACTTCTCAGTGGCTTTTAGTAATATAAATCATTACATCCTTCTGGATTGACTTCACGATTTGGGATGGGAGTCAGGGTTTTTCAAAGATTTTCCTTTATTCATGGATGATTTCAATTGGTGTTCTTGCAGAACAGAGGTAAAAACCTAGGCCCTGCAATGGGGCATCCCTAAGGACTGGAATCTCGCTCCTTTCCTCTTTATCTTTTACATGATATTGCTTGTTGTTAGTTGTGAAGTCGTGTCCGACCCATCGCGACCCCATAGACAACGTTCCTCCAGGTCTTCCTGTCCTCTACCATCTTCTGGAGTCCATTTAAGTTCACACCTACTGCTTCAGTGACTCCATCCAGCCACCTCATTCTCTGTCGTCCCTTTCTTCTATTGCCCTCAATTTTTCCCAGCATTAGGCGCTTCTCCAGTGAGTCCTTCCTTCTCATTAGGTGGCCAAAGTATTTGAGTTTCAACTTCAGGATCTGGCCTTCTAAAGAGCAGTTAGGGTTGATCTCCTCTAGGACTGATCGGTTTGATTGCCTTGCAGTCCAGGGGACTCGCAGAAGTCTTCTCCAGCACCATAGTTCAAAGGCCTCAATTTGTTGGCGCTCAGACTTTTTTATGGTCCAACTTTCACAGCCATACATTGCAACTGGGAAAACCATGGTCTTGACTATACGTACTTTTATTGGCAGGGTGATGTATCTTCTTTTTAGTATGCTGTCTAGATTTGCCATAGCTTTCCTCCCCAGGAGCAAGTGTCTTCTAATTTCTTGGCTGCAGTCCCCATCTGTGGTAATCTTGGAGCCCAGGAAGATAAAATCTGTCACTACCTCCATTTCTTCCCCATCTATTTCCCAGGAATTGAGAGGGTCGGATGCCATGATCTTGGTTTTCTTAATGTTGAGTTTCAAGCCAACCTTTGCACTCTCCTTCACCCGCACCAAGAGGCTCTTTAGTTCCTCTTCACTTTCTGCCATTAGAGTGGTATCATCTGCATATCTTAGGTTCTTGATATTTCTCCCAGCAATCTTAATTCCAACTTTTGATTCATCTAGCCCTGCCTTTCTCATGATGTGCTCTGCATATGTTAAATAGGAAGGGTGACAGAATACAGCCTTGTCGGGCTTCTTTCCCAATTTTGAACCAATCAGTGGTTCCATGTCCAGTTCTCACTGTTGCTTCTTGACCCGGATATAGATTTCTCAAGAAACAAATAAGATGGTCTGGTACTCCCATCTCTTTAAGAACTTGCCACAATTTGTTGTGATCCACACAATCAAAGGCTTTGGCATAGTCAATGAAGCAGATGTTTTTCTGGAACTCCCTAGCTTTCTCTATGATCCAGCGTATGTTGGCAATTTGATCTCTAGTTCCTCTGTCTCTTCGAAATCCTCCCTGTACCAGTGGAAGATCAAACATATTCCTGAAAGACCTAGCAGACAACATTGACTCCCAAAAGGTAGAGAAGAGAACAGAGGGTCATGCATACTGGACTTAATTCTCACTAACAGAGATGAAATGATGGAAGGCATTAAAGTTACAAGAACCAGATGATGTGTTTAACCTCTCCCTCAGGCTCAGCCTGGTTATCCAGGGTGTCAATGAGACTTCCTTTCTCTGAGGATATTTGCTTTTCCCACCAGGGTAGATACAATAGACAGGCTCCAGGTCTGTTCACTAAAGCATTGCTACCTTGTGGGTCCTAGGATGCCTGCCTGTTTTGTTGCAAGTCTGGCCTATTCAAAGTCCTAGCCTTGAATTCCAACAGGCCCCTCTCCCTTTTAAAATTCTGGAGACCTGGTTTTTCTCCCAGGCATTTGGATAAGGTAAAGTTAGTGAAGGCTGAGAATGTGGTGGGTTGGATCAGTGAAGGGTAGTTGTGGCAACAAGTATTTCTCTTTTGGTGCTTATTGTTATAGCTGTATATATTAAGGGTTTTTTTCTGGGCTTTAAGCTGTCCAAAGTCTGCTTTAAAATGGTCAGATAGACAAATGTTTTATATATGTATGCAGGGTCATATTAACCATTTACTATAGCTTACCTGTCTCTCAGTATCAGCTATTATTTATTTTCTGTGGTATAACAGAATACAGCATTAATGCATAAAATTCACTCACACACACACACACACACACACAAACCCCCCCCCACAAAAAGTGTCCTTGCAGGGATCCAGGGAACCTTATGGGGGGCATTCCATTAAAATATAGGGTAAAGTTTGTGGGATGTTCCCACAGTCACATTTAGTATTATCATACATGCCCTATTGTTTTTTTTTCAATATTGTCACCTGCCATGGTTGTTCAGTACCATCTGACATCTATAGCAGATCTTTCTTGAAAGGTGAAAAGAGATATAAAAGAAATATTACTTTCTGTTTTCTCAGATACTGAAAAATGCACCCAGTGCTCAGATGATCAATATCCAACTGAGAGCAGAGTCCAATGTATTCCAAAAAGAATAATCTTCCTCTCTTATGAAGAACATCTGGGCATCATTCTGGTCTCAATTGCCCTACTCTTGTTCCTATCAACAGGATTTATTTTAATCATATTCATTAAATACCTAGAAACTCCCATTGTCAAAGCCAACAATCGGGACCTGTCCTATATTCTCCTGGCTTCTCTCTTGCTTTGCTTCTTGTCCTCCTTTTTCTTCATTGGACAGCCAAGGAAAGCCACCTGTCTTCTCCAACAAACAGTGTTCAGCATTGTCTTCTCAATAGCTGTGTCTTCTGTGTTGGCCAAAACGATCACAGTGGTGTTGGCATTCTTAGCCTCAAAACCAGGGAACAGGATGAGAAGATGGTTGGGGAAGAGCTTGGCCAACTCCATTATCCTTTCTGGTTCTGGTGTCCAAATTATCATCTGTGCCTTATGGCTTGTAATTTCTCCTCCATTCCCTGACTCTGACCTGCACTCCCAACCTGGAGAGATCATCCTTCAATGCAACGAAGGCTCTGTCACCATGTTTTATGTTGTCCTTGGCTATATGTGTTTCCTAGCTGCCATTTGCTTCACTGTAGCTTTCCTGGCCAGGAATCTGCCTGGGGCCTTCAATGAAGCCAAGCTGATCACCTTCAGCATGCTGGTCTTCTGCAGCGTCTGGGTCTCCTTCCTGCCCACTTACCTGAGTACCAAAGGAAAGTCCATGGTGATTGTGCAGGTCTTCTCCATCTTGGCCTCCAGTGCAGGACTGCTGGGTTGCATCTTCTTCCCCAAATGCTACATTATTATCCTGAGGCCAGATCTAAACACTAAGGAACATCTAATAATAAAAGTAGAGAAATGACTGTAATATTGTTTCTTAGTCTTGTAACATTTATTTTTTTCATTCCAGTTATTGGGCTTTTGTATTCTTCTTTTGCAGCAATGTGACAATTAAGGTTATTTAAAACTGAAGGAAATAAACATATGAAGAGTATAAGACTAATAAAATTAAAATTCAACATAATCATCCAATAGTAAAATTAAATTAAATTAAAACTGTCATGCAGCCAGGGATCAACAAGGTAAGAAATAAGATAGTTATATTAAAATAAAACAGCTGAATAGAAGAGACAAGGCTCCCTAAAGAGAGGGGGGAAGGAGTCTTTTTCCTGAGGTGTCTTGAATAGGAAACTCTAAATCTGTATGAACATGGTCACTTTCTCTCTTATAACTTTTTCTTGAAAGTAGGTATGAGCAGCGGAGCTAGGTATCAAAATCATGCAGATGACGCCACTTCTAACACACTGCTTCCGGAAGTCCATTCTGGGCCTGGGCAACAAAAAATTAGCTACCGGTTCTGCCGAACTGGTGCAAACTGGCTGAATCCCACCACTGCTTCTGGGGCTTTTGAGGTTGTTTCCTGTTCCTGTTTGAGGCTTTGTATTTCCTGTGTCATGTACTTTGACCTGAGTCTGAGTGTGCCCTTTTGGTATTGGTGGATTAATTCTTTATGTCCCCAAAGGTCATATCTTTTAGAATTTGGGTGGGTTATGTAGATTTTAGGTGTTTTTGTCTTCCTAATCTCATCAGCTTCTAACTTCCTGGCTCCAACCTTCCTGAATGGATTATTACATCTGCATTTCTAAAAGCTGTTTCTGCTGAGTTTTCTGGCTGGGGGTGGGGAGGGAGAAGTTCTGCCTTTTTAAAGATCTTCTCCATTATTCCTTTGGAGAAATATATTCTGCCTTTTTAATATTCCCCAAAATATTTCTTTCTCTGGATTCTTCCGACACTTCTTTTAAAATCCTTGGATGTTTCCATTCTAGTTCCATCCCTTTCTGGAGAAGAATGAGTTCTATAATCTTTCCCAGAAGAAACTGTACTTGGACCAAAGTGGAGAAGTAACTGCAGATATGGACACTGAGTACTTGGTGGTTTTGCCCAAGGAAGATTTGATCAAAAGGAACCTGGGGAGTATTGAAAGACAGAGACTTGCTATCAACCAAAATGCTCTTTCATGGCTAAAGTTGCTCAACAAGGTGGGTAAATATTGCTGTGTTTTCTCTTTTTTTCTAAAGATTAGGACCATTTCAAGTGGGTTAACTCTGGTTGCCATTGGGGAATGACCTTCACTGAGAGTTGAACATACAGAGGAGAAAACTTAACATTTTATTAGATTGCTTGTGGGGACTTTAATACTATTTACAAAGGTGTCCTTCAGATGCCATGATAAGGAAACTCTTTTAAACAGATTCAGCTATGTCCAATACTGGATGCTGGGTGATTATTCTTTAGGATGCAGACCATGGATCAAACTGGTGAGAAATATTCAAGTGCTGGCATTTGTGATGCTAATAGTTTCAAGTTCTTTTAACCAGTGTCTGCCTTAAGGTTCAGACTGAATCAGATGAAATGTACAGGTAGTCCTCGACTTACAACCACAGTTGAGCCCAAAATTTCTGTTGCCAACTGAGAAATTTGTTAAGTGAGTTTTGCCCCATTTTATGAACTTTGTTGCCACAGTTGTTAAGTGAATCACTACAGTTGTTAAATTAGTAACATGGTTGTTAAGCAAATCTGTTTTTTTCATTGATTTGTTTGTCAGAATGTCACAAAAGGGAATCACCTGACTCTGGGACACTTCAACCATCATAAGCATGAGTCAACTGCCAAGTGTCCAAATTTCAATCACATGACCAGGGGGATACTGCAAAGGTTGTAACTGTTAAAAGTGGTCATAAGTCACTTTTTCAGTGCTGTTGTAACTTTGCACAATCACTAAGTGAACTGTTGTAAGTCAAGGACTATCTGTAGTAATGAATGGTCAGAGATCCTGTTAGTCCACATGGGAAATAAGCTTCACCTTTTTCAGATTGGGGAATGTCTCCTTTGAAAGGTCACTGAGGTTCTATAATGTTTTTAAGCAGCCCAAGCCTGGTCAGAGTTATTCATGTCTCTCTTTCACCCTATTGGGATGAGCAAACACAAATAATAGAACATAATGAAACCAGCATTTGACACTTTAAAGGAGCTGATTTTATCCAGCTTAGAGAGAACCTAGGAAGGATTCTATGGATGATAAACTTATTTACAGAAAAAAAAATGGCAGAGATTTTTGATAATTATAATAAATTGGCCAGAATGAGGAACTTTTGATTGTTGCAATTGAAAACATTTGTGTGTGTGAGAGAGAGAGAGTGAGTGGGGGGAGGAAAAGCATACAGTGAAATAAAACTGAGATAATGGCATTCTTGGGCACAATTTTCAAATCAAATTTGTCCCTGCAAGGCAGCAGCAAAAGAGTACAGAATAACAGAGTTGGAAGGGACTTGGAGGTCTTCTAGTCCAATCCCCTGCTCAAGCAGGAAACCCTATACCATTTCAGAAAAATGGCTGTCCAGTCTCTCTTAAAACCCTCCAGTGATGGAGTTCCCACAACTTCTGAAGGCAAGTCATTCCAGTGATTAATCGTTCTAACTATCAGGAAATTTCTCCTTAGTTCTAGGGTGGTTCTCTCCTTGATTAGTTTCCATCCATTGCTTCTTGTCCTGGCACACAGCCACCATTTCAGGTATAGACCTCTCATCTATTTTTTAATTTAATAAACTGAGAAACTTCAAAATATAAAGGATCTCAATGGAAAGACAAAAGAGGGAGAGTCAAAGGGGGAAAAAATCCATCCTTTCTATAAATTTCTCCCTATTTACCCAACAATAAAGTCTAAGAGTGTCCGTTTCCTGCCTCTTAGTCAGCTCTCATCCAAAACATTATATATCTAGAAGAGAAGGAAAATAAAAATTTCACTTCAGGCTGAAGAAATTTTAAAATCAGCTCTATTTTAGGATTAATATATAGAGAGGTCTCATAGAAAAGAAAATCCTAATGAGGACCTATTCTTAACATTAGGCAGGGTTCAAGGGTGATTCCTTGGTGTTAAGAGGACAAGGAGCACTAGAGTTAAGTGTCCACATCCTAAACTGGCACCAAGCTCCATAGCTCTGGGTGACCTTCCCCAGCAGTTTCTGGAGACAATACACCACAATGGAAAACAGTAGAAGCCAACTCCTGCGGTATTGAAGTATTTTGTTCCAGCATTACTTTTTGGACATGTCCTGACAGAAAAGATGGCAACCACTATAGAAGAGTGTATCTGTGACATTTCACAAAATATCCTTTTTTTTCTAGCTGCCCCTTTGTACATGGAGCCCTGGAAGAAGTTCAGAAGCCCCAGAGGACAAATTATCACTACGGTAATGATCATGATCCCGGACTTTGAGATGTTTACTGCTATTTTTCAAGTGACTGCCTTTGATGTAAACATCAGACAGAAGCAACATGGAAGGGATCTTGCATCAAATATATATATATATATATAAAAGCCTCTACTCATGCTGAATGTTTTGCATAAGATTTAAGACACACAGCAGGGGCTGTGCTGTTGAATGTACCCTTCTCTCCTTTTCAGACGAAGTTCAGTTTGTTTCTGTTTGAATGGTAAAAGCCACTGGATATTCCATTTTCTGAGAGTGCTTTGAATTAATCTAACTCTTCTTTGGAAACAGGGGATTGATTCAGCTTCATGAACTATGGACCTCCTGCTTCTGCTTCTGATATTGCCAGTCTTTGGGAAGCTTAGAATAAAGTGCTCACTGAATTTGGAACCACTGAATAGAAAAAGACCATGGAGCTACTACGGCCGAGGAGACCATCTCATTAGTATAGTCACCAGTGCAGACACACTAGCGCGCAGCAAGTTGACTTTCGATGTACCTCCTTATAGTCAGTCTCGCGTGTAAGTTATTCAGTGTGATGGAATTGTATTCCTTCCATCTGCAGTTCTAGCACTCTCATACTTATCTTCTTATTCCACTTATTCCTATATTTCAGGACCTGACTAATTTTGTTAATCAGTCAGATTTCCATGTCTTATTTTATAACAAAAACAACAACAACAACAAAAACAATAACAAGAACAAGAACAAGAACAAGAGCAACAACAACAACAACAACAACAACAACAACAACAACAACAATAATAATAATAATAATAATAATAATAATAATAATAATAATAATAATAATAATAAAGTTGGAAGGGACCTTGGAGGTCATCTAGTCCAAACCCCTACTCAGGCAGGAAAACCTATACCATTTCAGACAAATGGCTGTATCTTCTTAAAAGCTTCTAGTGTTGGAGTATTCACGACTTCTGGAGGCAGATTATTCCACTGATTAATTGTTCTAACTGTCAAGAAGTTTCTCCTTAGTTGTAGGTTGCTTCTCTCTTTGGTTAGTTTCCATCCATTGCTTCTTGTCCTGCCTTCAGGTGCTTTGGAAAATAGCTTGACTCCCTCTTCTTTGTAGCAACCCCTGAGATATTGGAATACTGCTATCATATCACCTCTAGTCCTTCTCTTCATTAAAGAGAAGGAAGAGATACAAATGAAAAGTTGGGCAGAAAAAGTACCTGAAAGAAGTCCAAGTTATTTTCCTCTCCACACCCAATCCAGAATTCATGACTTGAATACTTTTGTTTAAAATAGTGATTGTTGTAGTTAATCCTGACCAGCTCATTGAGATATTTTTATAATTCTCATTGATATTCAATACCTGGTCCTTATAGGAATAGAAGATGACTTGCTTTTGGAATTCCATTTTTCTATGAGATATCCCCTTCCCTTTATGATGGTTCTACCTTAACAATTGAATTATTTTGCAGACTGAGTACTGGGCCAATGAAAATTAGTACAGCTATAAATAATGGACTATTTGTGATTCTTAACCCTGGTGGAAGAATATCCCCTTCCCATTTTCTCAACAGTCACAATATTAAATGTTGGTGGGTGACTGTCATTTGTCTCTTGTTTTGGATTAGTATTGGCTTCAGACTCAATGGTCATGTGTTGATAAAACGGATGAAATTGAAAAACAAGGGGGGTAATTTATTATGGAGATGATGCTGTTATTAACCAGGGCATTTTATTTTACACTAGTGAACCTTATGGAAATAAAGGAATACAACGCTTTATTTACTTCTTTCAAATGGTCAACAAAAACAGGAAGCTCCTGAACAATCTCACACTTGGCTACAACATACATGAGAACTATTTGACCACACTTGGCACTTCAGATGCCTTGCTGGACATGCTCTCTATTGGAGAAGCCAATGTTCCCAACTACAGCTGTGGAAGGAAGGACAACATTTTGACTCTTGTTGATGCAGCTGACAGGGCGATCTCCATCCAGATGTCAACATTAGTAGGCACCTACAAAGTTGCACAGGTTTGTGGCATTTTTTCCCCTACCTTGTAAAGTGATTGGGTTGGTAGTGGGTGCATGATGGATCCAACTGTTATAACAGACAAAATTTCAACTTAAGACCACTTGGATTATACAAATGAAAAATTATATGAGGAGCTGTGATCTCCCTTTCTCTTGTACAATTGGAGAAAAATCTGAATCTGGATTCTATAATCTTCAAAAACTAAATATAACATGGCCCTTTATTGAAACAATAGATTTCTGTTCATATCTGCACACATGAATCTAATTATGGGTAAACTGTAGAGGTGATAAAGAAATATAAGTTTCATTTTAATTATTATTATTTTTACTTAATTTGTTTCTTGCATTTCATTTTTAATATACAATCTTTTTAATATTTTGTGTTTAATACTTTAAGCAATGGATAATTTACAAACTATTCTAATACATTCATCAGAACAAAGTTGGATTTATTAAAAGTTTATATTTTGGACTTGACCTGAACCCAAATATAATGCAAAATTCTTCATTGCTTTTTCAGATCAGTGATAAAATTACTTCAGAGTCTCTGAGTGATAAAAGCAAATTCTTTTTTTTCCACCGAATGCTCCCCAAAGAAGGGTTTCAGTACCCAGCAATTGTCCAACTGCTCCTCCATTTCAGATGGACCTTGATTGGTCTCCTTGCTCCAGAAACAGAGGAGGGAGAGAATTTCCTGAGGACTTTTCCTCCCTTGCTGGTCAGGAATGGAATTTGTGTCATTATACCACAACAGTTCTCAATGACTAGACCTGCAGCACCCCTCAGGGTTTCCAGCTCTAAATGGAGACATGTCAATGTCTTTGTTCACTTCATAGACTATATTATCATTTCAAGCACATTTCATTTTTTCCATTTAACCATTAACAGTATATCAGGACCCATTGAAAGGAAAGTCTGGATCACCACAGCTTTGGGAAAATATATAATGTCTCACCATGGATATCTCAAATACATCCATAGTATTTGGAGCTTTGAATTTCTGCAAAAAATGAGTCCAAAATATGGTGCCTTTGAACCCTATTCCTTTATACATCGCCAGTTTCAAAAGAAGTCTTTTCACTGTTCTTTTTCAAAACATATATTTTCTGTCAAAGGCCGGAAAAGATGCAGCCAAAAAGCTGAAATGGAGACCCAAGAGAAAAAGGGCAGCATCCAGATTGCAAATAGTGACTCTGTTTACATCCTCTTTATGACTTTGGCCCATGCTTTGAAGGCTGCATATTCATCCAGATCTTGGAGGAGAAGGAAGAAGGTCCAAGACATATTGGAGGCTCCAAGGCTGCAACCATGGCAGGTATGGGGTCCCAACAAGAATCCAGCAAACTAAATTCCTTTGGAGAAAGAATCCACAGGAGAAGGAGGGGAGCCATCTCATCCTCCTTGTGCTATAAAAGATCAACAGATTTGCCCAATCTAGTTCCTTGGGTAATAATTTACCAAGGAGCCAGCATTAATATTTTGATATTAAACACTACTAATTTTAAAAGGATGCTTGCATTTTTAAAAATATTCCTGTATGTATGGTTTCTGATTAGCCATGTAGAATATTAATTTATAAATTTGAAGGATTCTCTGAGATTATTTGAAGGCCTGAGCCTCAACTGAGTTCTATTTTCCTGGTGTGAGTGGCCAATCAATCATAGTGGAACAAGGAAGGTGACTTTCAGCTATTTATTCTTGCAGGAATAGAGAGTCTCACACTTAGGACAGAGGTCCAAATGAAGGGCCCTGAGTAAAAGTTGGCTTAGCTATTTATACAATTGATAGCAAAACCTTCCTAATCCTATCATTGTCAGGAGTTTTCTGCTGCATGTCTATAGTTTCTTTGTCAATTTTGCAAGGAAGCTGGCAAATGAAGGGGAAACGTAGACAATCCACTGGGTAATTTAATCAGTTCTAACTTTTGATGGCTTTTTGCTACATAACTTGATCAATCCAAAGGTAGAGAAGGAAAAAGTGAACTAGAGGGTCAGCCATACTGGACTTAATTTTCACTAACAGAGATGTAATGATAGAAAGGGTTGAAGTTACAGGAATCCTGGACAGGGAGAGTAACCATGCAATATTGGAATTAAACACAATGCAAGCACAAGGAATACAAAAAAAATCAAATTAAAGTCTTGGATTTTAAGAGACTTGATTTTAACAGATTTAGAGAGTGGTTGGGAAGGATTCCATGCATGAAAATCCTGAAGGGGAAAACAATCCATGAAGCTTGGAAAACTTTGAAAAATAGTATTATAAAAGGCCAGTCTAGCACAATACCAATCAAGAGGAAAAATGAAAGATCTCAAAAGAAATCAGGATGGCTGTGCAAAGAACTCTCTGATAAACTGAAAGACAAAAAGGACAAGTATAAAAAGTGTAAAGAGGGGCACATACAAAACTAAGACAGAATATCAGCAAATAGCCCGAACCTGCAAAGATGAAGTCAGGAAAGCTAAAGCTCAAAATGAACTAAGGCTTTCAACAAATATTAAAAATAACAAGAACAACAACAAATGCTTCTATCCGCATGTAAAAAGAAGGGAAAAAAACAAGGAAACAAGTGATCCATCAATGGGAGAAAATGACAACACAGTGATGAGGAGAAAGAAGAAAGCAGAACTCCTTGACTCATTTTTTTTTGCATTTCTCGTAACATAAATGGAAACCCCCCCCCCCAAAAAAAGGTAAAATGCAAATTAGGAATGCAAGTCAAAATGATCAAGGAGATGGTAAGACACTCTAGATGAGTTCAAATTCCCAGGACCAGATGGTTTACAACCCAGGGCACTGAAGAAGCCTGCAGACATAATCTCAAAACCACTGAACCATATCTTTGAAAGATCCTGGAGCAGGGGGGAACTACCAGATGATTGGCAAAGGGCTAATTTAGTTCCTGTCTTCAAAAAAGGAGAAAAAAAACCCACTATGGGTTCTAGTGGGCCATAGTGGTTTTGAGGCTTAAAATAAGCTTTTGGCAATAGTTTATTCTCCAAGCTTGTTTCAATTTATTTTCTGAACATTTCTTTACCAGTCTAGGTAACATCATTAGCAGGATTTTCTTGTCCTATTCTCTTTAGGTAATAAAAATCTTGTGTGCCAGTGTGGTCAGTTGGTCATGCGATTAGCTGTTCGTTTGGAACTATATTTAAATTCTCAGCAGCTGATTGGTTCTCTTGTTGATTGGAAGTTCAAATGGTCTGGTTTTTTACATATTCATATGCCTGGATCTAGATCAATATGCTTGTTAATTGCTCCTTTGGTAGAATACCAGGCTTCAATAAATTCAGATGTGTGGAAGGTGTTGGCATGCCCCATGATTTTTCTTCCTTTCCAAACAAACTGGTGTTGTTTATTATCAATGTGGTTTGAGATCAGGGATTTTTGATTGGGTTATACTCTGGATATAGTACAGTATAGACTGGGTAAGCTTGGAGAGCAAACCACTCCCAAAATCTAAAACCCGAGCTACTGTAAAAGTTTTGTCTATTATTTTAAATGAAGCTGCCCTACATTCCTTTCTGATGTGTCCCTCTCTTCTGCACTTAAAACAATCTGGACAGTTCTTATTAAAACATTCCCACTTCTTTGCATTGGAAACACCATGGCTGTCAGTCTAGTAGCCAGGGTGCCTTTGATCGTTCTGTAGGGTAGCAAAACATGTCTCTTATGTGGTCAACTCAGCCCTTTCAGAGATTGCTTCACTATTTAGTATTTTCTGAATGTTTTTTTTCTGAATGAGCAACATTGTATCTCCAGAATGAACATTATATCTCCAAGATGAAACATAATTTCCTTAGGTTTGGACCTGCAACTGTTTTAGTTGGGAAGCTTCTTGCTTAATTCTTATGAGAATTCTTTGGAATGGAAAGATGGGGGGGGGGGTATTTGGTTTCTGGAGAGGAATTTCCCTTTTCAATTCAATACATATTTTGTCAATATATGATTGACAAATTTTGCTGAATCATTTTTCTTCACTTATGAACTTAGTAGTAATTAAGATTCATACATGAAAATATCACTTGGTGTCAGAAACAAAGGTGTCTACTTTTAAATTTTCTGAATGTTTCCATTCTAGTTCCACCCCTTTCTGGAGAAGAATGAATTCTACAATCTTTCTCATTTGAAACTGTACTTGGACCAAAATGGAGAAGTAGCTGCAGATATGGACATTCAGTGCTTGGAGGTTTCGCCCAGTAAGAGATTGATCAAAAGGAAACTGGGAAGTATTGAAAGACAGAGACTTATTATAAACCAAAGGGCTTTTTCATTGCTAAAGGTAGGTAAAATATTGCACTATTCTCCCTTTCTTCTAAAAATTAGGACTCATTTCAAATGGGTGAATTCTAGTCATACTGGTGGATGATCTTCAGTGGGAATTGAATGTATGAAAGATGTATGAATATATGTACAGTTTTCTTAGAGTACTTGAGGGGGGAAGGGCTTCAGTAGTATTCACAAAGGTGTCCCTCAGAGGTTAGGATATGGAACACTCTTTTAAACTGATCCAGACATGTTCAACATCAGCTACTGCGTGATTATTCTTTAGGTTACAAACCATGGTTCTTTTTGTATATCTTCTATCAGTTAGAATCTCCTTCAGACTGGTGAGAAACCCTCAAGTGCTGGCATTTGTGTTGCAAATAGCTACTGGTTCTTTTAACCAGTGTATGCATTAAGTTTTCACTGAATGAGATGAATATAATCATAACTGGTTGGAGGTCCTGTTGGTCCATGTGGGAAATAAGATGCAAATCTGAAAGACAAAAGTTTATTCATTTGAAGAAAGCAAAGTTCACATTCTGGACAAAGAGGACCACTGGTTTGAAAGAGGGGTCAAAGAGACCATCTACATTAAAACTGAACAGCCCTCTCTCAATAGAGGGTGAGGGATACAACATCACCTATCGATTTGCCACACAATCCTTTCAGCAGTCCCAAGAAGGTTCCACATCCATTTGCATTTTGATTCAGGTGACTCTGAGGATACAGATAAACCCCCAAGTGTCCTCAACCACTCTCAGAGAGTTAATGACCAGATGACTGGAAAGAATATAAATATTTCCATTCCCCACCATTCAGTCAGGACTGAAAAAGCTTCTTGGATGAGAAGCAAAACATTTTCAAGGAAAAAAAATAAAAAGTCCATTTTCCTTTTGGAAAAACATCTTTGGGACAAAATATGCCTGACTTACCCTCTTTGAGGGACATGTTCTCATGATCTCACCTCCATCTCATCTCACTTCAGTTTCAGTCTTAGTTCACCAGCATGGAAGCCAAATCAAATAAAGAAATAAATGTATAAAGAAAGAAAAAAAATCTCCTTTAAGGTTAACAGTTCTAATTGGTAAGGAATTTCTCCTTTATACCTTAACTGAAGAATAGTTTTGAATTACTATCAAAGGCGACTAGATTTGCAATATTTGATATACTCCAGAAGTAACCTTTCCACATTCAACTAGTCAGTAATTTCTTTCTTCATCAGAGATTTGTTGTATTTTAACAAATCTAATAGAATAAAAATGTATTATAATAATGTTTTTTCTAAAATTTAATATAAGTTCATCACACTTTATATTAACGGATATATGAAGAATGGAAGAATGCATCTTAATGCAGCCATAAACAGTAGAGTAGAGTAGAGTAGAGTAGAGTAGAGTAGAGTAGAGTAGAATAGAATAGAATAGAATAGAATAGAATAGAATAGAATAGAATAGAATAGAATAGAATAGAATAGAATAGAATAGAATAGAATAGAATAGAAGCTGGAATGAATCTTGGAGGTCTTCTAGTCCAGGCCCTGTTCAAGCAGGAGAACCTATACCATTTCAGACAAGTGACTGTCTAGTCTCTTCTTAAAAATCTCCAGTGATGGAGCACCCATGATTTCTGAAGAGAAGCTGTTCCACTGGTTAATTGTCCTCACTATTAGGAAGGTTCTCCTTAATTCCAGGTTGCTTCACTCTTTGGTCAGTTTCCGACCATTGTTTCTTGTCCTGCTCTCTGGTGCTTTGAAGAATAGTTTGATGCCCTGTTCTTTGTGGTAGCCCCTCAAATGCTGGAATACTGCTATCATGTCACCCCTGTTTCTTCTTTTCTTTAGACTAGCCAAACCCAAGTCCTGCAGCCGTTCTTCATATGTTTTAGTCTCCAGGCCATTTTAGTTGCTCTTCTCTGAACTTTTTCCAAAGTCTCAACATCTTTTTTGTAGTATGGTGGCCAAAATTGGTTGCAGTATTCCAGGTGTGGTCTTACTAGGATTTTATAAAGCAGTACTAATACTTCACATGATCTTGATTCTATGCCTCTTTTTATACAACCCAGGATTGTATTTTATTTTATTTTTTGGCTACGGCTGCACACTGCTGGCTCATAGTCAAGTGATCATCTACTAGGACTCCAAGGTCCCTCTCACAGTAACTGTTTTTTAGCTAGGTCTCACCTAATCTGTACTTATACCTTTGATTTTTTTCTGCCTAAATGTAAAACTTTGCTTTCCTCCACAAAGAGGAAGCCACTAGTTGTTATTTAATTCTAAAATCTTTTCTCAGTTCCTTCCTTCCACTCTTTATTGGGTAGAAAAATCCTTTAATGCCATGAGATATGCCAAAAGTAAAAGGCAAGAACTATATGAATCTTTCAGTGGTTGTATCTCCTGCAATCATTTGGAACTAGTTAGAGAATTCATATTTCTTCAGGTGAAGCCCAGAGAGACGACTCAACTAAACTTCATATGTACCTCCATTTTCCATGGATGCTTAGTCCAGACATATGTTCTTTGGCATTCCTCGTTTTTCTCCTTAGCCTTTACCTCAATCCCAATGTGTGGAAAATTGTCATCCTGGATTTGTCAAGCGGAAGCGAGAAGGAGAGCCAATTTGTTGCTATGACTGTGTCCCTTGTCCAGAGGGGACCATCTCCACTCAGGAAGGTGGGTGACAACAAAGAAAAGAGCAGATTTATGAGATTCCTCTAGAACATTTAAGTGGAAGTCAATGTTAAAGGGTGTGTTAACAGTGTTTTTGTTTATTTTGAAATACACAATTTCATACCTAAAAGGAGGAAGAACTTGAAGGAGAGTGGAATGTATGACATTTGCGGCAAGTTTTACTACAGCCAAAGAAAATATCGCTTTTGCTTTTTATTTTGGATCTCTCTTTCCACCTTTGTCTTTTTATGAATATCTGAATTCTTTGAAACTTGAGGAATTGTCTTAGATCCATCCTTTAGAAGGATCGTTGCAATTTATTCTATATAGGTCTCCTCTTGAGCATCACTAGAAGGAAATGCTGATCCACACTCAGGTGATATGTACAGTAATGGGTGCACCTCTTTACATTAATATTAGCACTGATGAGAGTAGCCATTCCAGATTATTTGTAGAACTAGCTTTTGCTATTTTCCTATTTTTTAAAATATATATATATTCTCATCTTGTTTCTCTGGAGAAGTTAAGAGATGCATCTTAGAAAATCCTCCTGGTATCAATTGTTTTCCAAAGAAGTTATTTCTACATTAAAGAAGTTATTTCTACATTAAAGAAATGTTTCTTTGGGGGTTTTGCAGATACAGAAAAATGCACCAAATGTCCGGATGATAAATATCCAAATAAGGATCGTACGCAATGTATCCCAAAAGTTATATCCTTCCTGTCTTATGAAGAAAATCTGGGGATCACCCTGATCTCTTTTTCCATGCTCTTGTTCCTAACCACAATGTTTGTATTAATCATATTCATTAAATACCAAGAAACTCCCATCGTCAAAGCCAACAACAGGGACCTCTCCTACATCCTTCTGATCTCTCTCCTGCTTTGCTACTTGTCTTCTTTTCTCTTCATTGGTCCACCAAGAAAAGCCACCTGCCTTCTCCAACAAACAATTTTCAGCATCATCTTCTCAGTTGCCATTTCTTCTCTCTTGGCCAAAACAATCACAGTGGTGCTGGCTTTCCTGGCCACAAAACCAGGAAACCGAGCAAAGAGATGGTTGGGGAAGAGCTTGGCCAACTCCACCATCCTTTTTTGTTCTGCTGTGCAATTTATCATCTGCTCCATCTGGATGGGACTATCTCTTCCATTCCCTGACTCTGACTTCCACTCTCAGCCTGGAGTGATCATCCTGCAATGCAATGAAGGCTCTGTTGTCATGTTCTACATCACCCTTAGCTACATGGGCTTCTTAGCTGCCATTTGCTTCATGGTGGCCTTCCTAGGCAGGAATCTCCCTGGGGCTTTCAATGAAGCCAAGCTGATCACCTTCAGTATGATGGTCTTCTGCAGTGTCTGGGTGACTTTTGTGCCCACCTACCTGAGCACCAAAGGAAAATACATGGTGGCTGTTCAGGTCTTCTCCATCTTGGCCTCCAGTGCTGGTCTTCTGGGCTGCATCTTCATCCCCAAGTGTTACATAATCATTCTGAGGCCAGACCTGAATAAAAAGGAGCAGCTTACAACCAAAAGAAATGTAGAAATGTAGAGACAGCGGAATGTCAACTCTCAACATGTTCCAAGAGCCCAAACATAGAACAATGTCCAAGCTGTTCTCCATTTTTTTTTGCTTCAGAACACTAAAGGGCAACTGGCAGATAGGATTGTGAGGAAAGTTATTTCTTGAAGTAGTGGGAGAGTATTAACAAGCTGGAAGGATTGCATGTGGCAACCATGACAGCCTTGTTTCTCAGTACATTTTACCAAAACTGTTATGGCAAATGCAACTGATATGTTTCTTTTTATTTAGACAATAATCCTTTCTTTAGGATAATAACAGTAGATCAGTGGGAAAATAACTTGAGGCTTGCTAATTATGAATATTCATGCTTACATCATGTATTAAAAATGCATATGTACTATTATCATTTTGTCCTCCTTTCCTGAAATGTATAAATATTGAGTGAATCCTTTTGTTTGTAGGATTTCCTCCCACTATTTTCTGGAGGGAAATTCCTCCAGTGTCCACTGAATAAAGAATAACTGCAGTGAGCCTTGATTATTGCATTTTTTGGGGTCCTATATTTTTTTCTACAGGAACTGGTGTCAGCAATTAGATTCACAATCTTCCTACTGCTCCCAGGGACAACAGATAGGGTGTCCTGTAGGATGGTTGCTTTGAGATTGATCCCATAACCCTTTCCACTTCCAAATAATGGCACCATTTAAGGAGGTTGTGTAAGGCAACAATCTGTGTATAAAAATCCATTTTTCTAGGGAGGTTTGTGAATCATTTATGGTCTCATGCTCACATCCCATCTCAGTAATGACTGGAGGTGTCCAGAAATCAAGGCAGAATTTGGCTTAGGAGGGGTGAGAGCGATCTTTCTGTGTCAAGCACAGACTGACCCCGAGGCTCTGTTCAAACTGCCTTTTTCCTATTTCTTAATGTATGAATTTCCTAAGCAGTTACTTTGCTGGGAGGGAATTGCAAAATAGTGGTTAAGTAGATTTTGATTGGTGAATGAATGTTTCTCAAATAAACAGATAAGCCTGTAGTGGCCCAAGGCTGGGAGTTGGCCTACTGCTTTCACTCCTACCTCTAGAGCAGCGGTGTCAAACTCGCCATGTCGTATTTCGACTTTTTCCTCATTGCCGGAACTGAGGTGGGCGCTTTTTTGGCATGACACATCTGGCCCATGGGCCGGCAGTTTGACACCCCTGCTATAGAGGCTGTGAAAGAAAGGCAGTGTGTGAAATTGAAAAGAATCATAAATAGATTTTCCTCCTCCATTGGAAGAGAAAAATCCTGACACATGAATCCAAGACTACAATAATCAGTGCAGGGAAGGAAAAGGAAAGGCCAGCCAGAAATACCCTCCAATTCCACACATGGACAAAGATCATACAGATAAGTAAATGTGAACAAAAAACACGTCAGAATCTCTGGGAGGAAGGCAAATGAGAAATTTGCAAACTTAAGGAATCTTGCAGTAGAATCCGCAAGAGGTTCCTGCTTGTTTATGAAACACTGATGTGGACCAGGAGTGGCTTCATATATGGAGCAATGGAAATAGTAAAACTCAATGGTCATTCCAATCACTGGGAAATTGACAAATACATGAGAGGACTTTCATGGGAAGAGAGGTGGTCCTATTGTCTTGAGATTGTTGCCATGCTGTGTGGACATGAACCCTGAATCTAAAATCAGATACTATATATCCTGTGTGCAAACAGACTATGTTGGCCAGCACATAGCTGATTTGTGGAAATCTAGGGGATTTCACACAACATCCTTAACCCAGTTTAATGTGGCAAAAGCTAAATCTGGTTTGTTATCCTGACTTCCAAAGGAACATCTAGTTCTCAATCAGGCAGTCAGGGAAAATCAAGCCACTATTTATGCCAAAAGCACCTTTTTGTGGTTGCTACCTCTTGAGTTTTTAGGTTGTGTTTTTTTAAAAAAGGGGAGACTACATTATCTGTGTTCTTGAAGATGCAATATTCTGCTACTGAGCTAGCAAACCAGGCATGAAAATAATTGCTCTTCTATGTTTCTAGTCCTCAACATCCAAGCTTACCACTCTTATAGCTACAGAAATGCCTGAAAAAACCAGGATGTCCTTAAGGTGAGTTGTGAATATGGCCCATTAAGTCAGCTGATGATTCAATACAACCCAAGAAAGAAAGAAAAAGATTACTTCCCTATCCAAGTTAAGGAGACCACATATTGACATGATAGTTTGGCTCATTTGACTCAATTTTGCAGGGCACCCAAAGAGTCCTAAAGAGGATATTTACATGGATTCTGAGGTGGGGTTTTGCAAAGGGGATTGAGAGGGTCCCATCTATGATAGGCTTGGCTGAGGTTAGTCAAATCCCAAACTTATCCCCTGAGAGGCATTAAAAGCCCAGTTAAATTTCCCAAGAGGAATATTAGAAACTCTGCTCTTTGCTTGGCCTCTATTCTGACCAGGAGCAATGGCTGGGTCAGATTCACAAAACCCTTTACTCCCAGGGGAACAACATTGTCTCACTGGGTCCCAACCTAGTTAGCAATACTCAGTTGTGCAGGGACAGAAAGGCCCACTGCTATGGGGTGCCCCATTTCCTTGAGAAGAAGAAAGAGGTGTCTGGCTGCCCCATAGGGATTCTTGCACACCCAGAATCCCAACAAACTGCCAATTATACCTTCATGTTAAGGTATATATATCAATGAGTCCCACTCCAGATAAAAAATATAATCCCACAACAACAACAACAACAATAATAATAATAATTGTTGTTTTCGGTTCGTTAGCAATTGATGAAGACACATGGTGAAAACAACAAGCTCTTTATTACACTCTCCTACAACCAAGCGAACTGCAAAAGGCACGCAGGCCTTTTATAGGGCCTGAACCCCAGACTGTCTTAACCAATTGGAACTGACCATTTTTGCGCCTTACGCATGCGCGCAAGGCTGTCGCCGCTCTGTCTGGTCCCGGGCAGCTTTTGGATTGCCCAGGACCATTTGCAACAATTCTGAGCCTGCTTTCAGCTCTTGCAGGCTCAGGACACAACACCCCCCCCCCTAGATAAAACACACCAAGCTTACGCACAGGTGCATTGTTCAAATGCAGGGAGAGTGGAAATACTCTGGTCTAAACGCAGGCAAGACACTTGACAAAATAATGATTAACTTAAATAAAATGTATCCAAAATCATAATAGTATATGATACTCATTTCTGAGTGTTAACCCCTTCATTCAGCGGCCTATTAGCAAGGTCCCTCATGACAGAAATCTCACATAATCTCCTAGATGTTTAGGTGGGCACTTGGCCCACTGAGACCTTCTAAGGGATGGTGAGGTTGCCTTGCCTACCTGCTTGCCTACCAGGCTAGGCAGGCCAGGACTTTGATGCCCCAATACCCAGGTGACCCACCCAACTGCTGACTGGCTGGACCCTCTGAGTCCAAGCCAGTATACCTTGGAGGAGTGGAAGTCCCCGAGTCCACAATGGACTCCTCTTGGGAGATGGGGTGCTGGTGAAGGTCCGAGGGTGCTCGCCGGCCAGGAGCTGGTAAGAGGAGAGGGTCGGCGAGCGAAGAGGACGGGCGATGGACCGCGGGGCCGCCAGGCTTGGGCTGGGC
>NW_015386605.1:702025-703310 GCF_001527695.2 Protobothrops mucrosquamatus | reverse complement strand
TGGTGAATAAGGCCCCCCTCATCCAAGAACTTATTCATGAGGGGGGAGCGGACCTGGCAGGTATCACCGAGACCTGGTTGGGCATAGAGGGGGGAGTTCCCCTTGTTGATCTGTGCCCACCAGGTTTCCAGGCATTCCATCAGCCGAGGGCCCGGGGTAGGGGCGGGGGGGTAGCGGTCATTATAAGGGAGAGCCTGTGACCAAGGGAGGCCACTGTGCCTCAGATAGATGGTGCAGAGTCCCTCCTTGTGAAGTGGGGGCAAGGGGTGCAAGTGGGCCTGTTGATAATATACCTGGCCCCCTGCTATGTGTCAACGGCCCTGCCTGAGCTGGCTGACGTGATAGCCGGGGTGGCGGTTGAGACCCCTAGACTTGTAGTTATGGGGGATCTCAACCTGCCATCGGCGGGCGAAACATCAGCGGTGGCTCGAGAGTTCTTGGCCTCCATGACGACCATGGACTTGACCCAATTAGTTCATGCACCCACTCACACGGGAGGACATACACTGGATCTAATTTTTGTCTCTGGCCAGTGGCAGAATGATCTGGAAATGGGGGAGCTAGTAATAGAGCCCTTGTCATGGTCAGATCATGCACTCCTGAGGATGGACTTCCGGACCGCTTCCCCTCGCCGCAGGGAGACGGAACCGCCTAGATGGTTCCGTCCCAGGCTCCTGATGGACCCGGAGAGGTTTCTGACGGAGCTTGGGCCATATCCGGAGGGGTTAGGTCACGACTCGGCGGAAGATCAGGCTGCGGCCTGGGATGCGGCCGCAGCCGCAGCACTGGACCGAGTCGCGCCGCTGCGGCCTCTGACCCGACGTAGATCTCAATTAGCCCCTTGGTTCACTGAGGAGCTGAGAGAGATGAAACGCCGGAAAAGACGCCTAGAGAGCAGTTGGAGGGCGTCCCGAACCGAATCCGACCGAACACAGGTAAGGAGACATATTAGATCTTACCTTGTGGCGATGAGGGTGGCGAGGTCTAATTACTACTCCACCCTCATTGCGTCATCAGATAACCGCCCGGCTTCCCTCTTCAGGGTGACCCGCTCCCTACTTCAATTGAGGGGGGGGACCCCCTGGTGGGGAAGGCTGAGGAGTTTGCACAATATCTGCATGACAAAGTCGCTCGGATCCGAGAGGGTTTGGACTCCGACTGGGTGGCCCCGGGGGAGGTGACAGGAGCAGGTCTTGAGACTGTTATATGGGAGGAGTTTGACTCTGTGGCTCCCGAGGACGTGGACAGGGTCCTGGGGAGACTGAATGCAACCACATGTTTATTG
>NW_015386605.1:682008-700815 GCF_001527695.2 Protobothrops mucrosquamatus | reverse complement strand
AGCTTGCGGGACTGGCCTAGGGGATTTTAGAGGGGGTTTTAATTATATTTTAATTGGATTAGATTTAAATATTTCCCTTTTAATTAATTTTAAACTTGTATTGTAATTCTTGTATTTTTATCCGATTGTTAGCCGCCCTGAGTCCGTAAGGAGAAGGGCGGGATATAAATGTAATAAAATAAATAAATAAATAAATAAACTCTGTCCCTCAAGCCCAAGGCTAGCAGTTGGAGTGGCCTGAGTGGCGAAAGTGCTCCAGTACTCCAAAGCCCCCGTGCATGTGCCGGAGGTGCCAGAGTCAGGAGCCGCCTCCATGGCAAACCCCCTTACTAATGACTTCCTTTTCGGAGCAATAACTGAATTGTGAGACTGCCCCTGACGGAATTCCCTGTCTGTGGCTGTGTTTGAGTTGTGTGGATACCCCCAGTGCGACTCCCTGTCTGGAGCAATAACGGATGTGCGGGATGACTCCCTTTCCAGGGAATTCCTGTGTGGAGCACTTACTGATCCTTGGGATGACTCCCAGACAGCATCAGCGACCGTCACAGCAGCGTGTGATGATGATGATGATAATAATAATAATAATAATAATAATAATAATAATAATAATAATAATAATAATAATAATAATAATAATAATAATAATAATAATAATAATAATAATAATAATAAAGTTGGAAGGGATCTTGGAGGTCATCTAGTCCAACCCCCTGCTCAGGCAGGAAATCCTATACCATTTCAGACAAATGGCTGTCTAGTCTCTTCTTAAAAACTTCCAGTGTTGGAGCATTCATCACTTCTGGAGGCAGGTTGTTCCACTGGTTAATTCTTCTAACTATCAGGAAGTTTCTCCTTAGTTCTAGGTTGCTTCTCTCCTTGATTAGTTTTCATCCGTTGCTTCTTGTCGTGCCTTCAGGCGCTTTGGAAAATAGCTTGACTCCCTCTTCTTTGTGGCAGCCCCTGAGATATTGGAACACCGCTATCATGTCCCCCCTCATCAACCCAGATGAATAAATAAATAAAGCCAGATAAATAAATATGAGCCAGCAGTGTGCTGCAGCTGCCAAAAAAGCCACCATAGTGCTAGGCTGCATTAACAGAGGGATAGAATCAAGATCACGTGAAGTGTTAATACCACTTTACAACGCCTTGGTAAGGCCACACTTGGAATACTGCATCCAGTTTTGATCACCACGATGTAAAAAAGATGTTGAGACTCTAGAAAGAGTGCAGAGAAGAGCAACAAAGATGATTAGGGGATTGGAGGCTAAAACCGAGAGAGAATGGTTGCTGGAATTGGGTATGACTAGTTTAATGAAGAGAAGGATGAGGGGGGACATGATAGCAGTGTTCCAATATCTGAGAGGCTGCCACACATAAGAGGGAGTCAATCGTTTCTCCAAAGCACCTGAAGGCAAGACAAGAAGCAACAGATGGAAACTAATCAAGAATAGAAGCAACCTAGAACTAAGGAGAAATTTCCTGACAGTTAGAACAATTAATCAGTGGAACAACCTGCCTCCAGAAGTTGTGAATGCTCCAACACTGAAAGTTTTTAAGAAGAGACTGGAGAACTATTTGTCTGAAATGATATAGGGTTTCCTGCCTGAGCAGGGGGCTGGACTAGAAGATCTCTAAGATCCCTTCCAGCTCTATTCTACTCTATTCTATTCTAACTGCACCTCAAAGCACTTGTGGGAGGGGGGTGTGTGTCACAGAAAGCCTGAGAGATGGGAATGTCAAATGGGGCCCTTCCCACCAAGTGCATCCATGGCACCAGAGAAAGGATCACTATGTATCCCTAAACCAGTTTCTGGGTGGGTCTGGCAAGAAATCACATCATACCATCCACCACGCTGTGAGTACCATGACCATCTCAGCTGCAGACTTCACCCTCACTCTTTCTTTAATAAACTATGAAATTTCAAAATATAAAGGATTTCATTGCCTTTCCTGAAAATTGAAGGAAGACTGAGAGTCAAGGAAAATATTTGTTTTTATCCTTTTTCTAAATTTCTCACTATTTACCCAAGAATACAGTCTACAGTCAGCTCTCATCCAAACTGCCACCAAACTGCATAGCTCCAGGTGACCTTCTCTAGCATTCTCTGGAGACCATCTGCCACAATGGCAGACAGCAGAAGTCAATTCCCTGGGTACTGAAGCATCTTCCTCCAGCATCACTTTCTGGACATGTCCTGACAGGAAGAATGACAACCATTATTGAAGATTATCTCCAGGGTTGTATCTGCAACATTTCACAAATTTCCTTTTCTCCAGCTGCCTCTGTGTACATGAAGCCCTGGAGGAGGTCCGGAGGACAAATTATCATTCACAGTAATCATCACAATCCCAGACTTTGAGACGTCTACTGCTTCTTTTCCAGTGACTGCCTTTGACAGTCTGAAGCAACATGGAAGGGATCTTCCATCAGAAAAAGATAAAAAGCCTCTATTGATGCTGAATTTAGGACACAGGCAGGGACTGTCCTGCTGAATGTACCTTTCTCTCTTTTTCAGATGAAGCTTGGTTTGTTTCTGTTTGAATAAAGAAAGCCATTGTATATTCCATTTTCTGCTTTGAAATCATCTAACTCTTCTTTGGAAATAGGCAATTGATTCAGCTCCTTGAATTATGGACCTCCTGCTTCTCCTTGCAATGTTACTGGTGTCCCTGCCAGTCTCTGGGAAGCTTAGAATGAAGTGTCCGCTGAATTCGGTGCATCTGGATAGAGAAAGACCATGGAGCTACTACAGGCCAGGAGACCATCTCATTGGTATAGTCACCAGTGCAGTAACGCTATTGCAGAAAACGCTATTGTTTTTTAACCTGCTTCCTTATAGTCAGTCTGACTTGTAAGTTATCTATAGTTCTAACACTCTCATTCTTTTCTCCTTATTCTGCTTACTCCTATATTTTAGAAACTGATTAATTTTGTTGATTGATCAGATTTCTGTGGGTTTCTTTTTGTCTTTTTTAGTGGAAGAGACACAAATACAAAGATAAATTAGAAAAAAATACCTGAAAGAAGTCCACATTATTTTCCTCTCCATGTCCAATCTACAATTTATGATTTGAATAGTGACTTTTGTTTAAAATAGTGATTGCTGTAGTTAACCCTGACCAGCTCATTTCCATATTTTTTTATAATTGCTCGCTGATATTCAATGCCTGATCCTTATAGGAATAGAGGAGACTTCTTTTTAGAAAAGCTTTTCTGGGTCACTTATGAAATATCCTCTTCCTTTTATGATGGTTGTACTTTAAAAAGTGAATTATTTTGCAGAGTGAGTTCTGTGCTGATGATAATTACTGCTGCTGTAAATAACAGACTCTTTGTGATTCTCATCTGCTTCCCATTTTCTCAACATTTACAAATATTAAATGTTGATGAGTGACTATCATTTGCGTCTTGTTTTCGATCAGCATTGGCTTCAGACTCAATAGTCATGTGTTGATAAAGAGGATGAAATTGGAAAAAAGGGTATTGTATGATCATACTTGTATTAACCAAAGCATTTTTTACACTAGTATACCTTATGCTCCCAAAGGAATAGAACGCTTTATTTTCACCATTCAAGAGATCAACAAGAATATCCAGCTCCTATGCAATCTCACACTTGGCTACAATATCCATGACAACTATTTGAACACACTTGGAACTTCAGAAGTCTTGTTGGACATGCTCTCTACTGGAAAAGCTAATGTTCCCAACTACAGCTGTGGAAGGAAAGACAACATTTTGGCTCTCCTTGATGCACCTGACAGGGACATCTCCATCCAGATGTCAACATTAGTAGGCCCTTACAAAGTCCCACAGGTTTGTGTGTTTGGTTTTCTACCTGATAAAATGAGCTGAGTGTTAGTGAGTCCATGATGGATCCAACCATGTCTTCTCTATGGAATTCAAGAGCTGCTTTTCATAATATCCACTGTAGGTGTCATGGCTGGGAACTGGGATATACATTAGGATGAGAGCATGTATCAAAATAGTCATATTCTCTCATGATACCAACTCTATTGCTTTGGGGGCTTCTGCTGCATACTTGTGAAGGTGAGGAGAAGCTCTATGTCCAATAAAAGAGTCTTCTGTACAATAGAAATGTGCAGCACTGATAGAAAGCTCACATTTTGCACAAAAATGATGATAATGCTGAACAAATGCCATATTCATGAAAATGTGAAAGAGATGGTTTGCATCAATCAAAGAAAGGGACTGAGTTACTTGGCATTAAATTAACAGATTTTCTGGAGAAATATTTAAACTAAACAATGGGGACAGACAGTTAATTGATACAGAACACTTTTGTCTCCATAAAACTAAATGTAATAGGGTAATCAGTGCTTGTAACATAGATGTTTGTGCGGGTAAGAATATCAACCTTGCTGTCAAAGAAAATCAAGCTTTTGATAGTGTGTGCTATACCATACGCACTAATAAAACAGGTGGTAAGGAAGTAGGGAACTCAGGCACAAAACAGGTTATGTAGAAAGTAAAAACAGGGTCAGTTAAAAAGAACTTAAAATATCTATACACTAACACACAGAGTATGAGGAATAAGCAGGGTGAATTAGAAATTCAAGTAAATGAGGGCAGATATACTATTGTTGCCATTACAGAAATTTGGCAGAATGAAATAAATTATTTAAAAGAAACAGACTAAATAAAAGAGGAGGTGGAGTTGCATTATGTATAAGAAATAACTACATCTTTACAAAAATAGAGCACAACAATGATGAAAACTGTCTTGACTGCATTTTGGTCAATACAAAACGGGAAAAATGACATTGCCATAGGTGTATACTATAGGCCACCCAACCAAACACAGGAAATAGATGAACCTTTTGATAATCAGTTAACTAATGTATGTAGTAATGGGAGATTTTAACTACCCTGATATCAACTGGGAGACAAACTCTGCACCAAGTGGAAGATCAAACAGATTCCTGACAAATCTAGCAGACAACTTTGTATCCCAAAAAGTAGAAAAGGGAACTAGGGGATCAGCCATATTGGACTTAATTCTCACTAACAGAGATGAAATGATAGAAGTTCTTGAAGACACAGGAACCTTGGGGGGGGAGTGATCATGCAATATTGGAATTCAACATTATGGGATCACAAGCAATAGAACACAGTCAACCTAGAGTCTTGGACTTTGAGAGAGCTAATTTCAATAAACTTAGAGAGAGCTTGGGAATGATTCCATGGATGAGAATCCTCCAGGGGAAAACAACTCAAGATGCTTGGGAAATTTTGAAAAGTGAGTTTACATTAAAATAACAGCTCTCAAAAGAAACCAGCATTGCTGTATAAATACTGTAGCTCTCTGTTAAATTGAGAAACAAAAAGGATGTAAAAAACAAGAAAAAAAAGAAATGGTTGGTCCATTAAAGGGGAAAAGTGGCAAGAAGGTGACAAGCAACAGGGAGAAAGCAGAACTGCTTAACTCATTTTTTCCATCCGTATTTACACAAAAGGAAAAAACAGTTCAATCTATCAAAAATAGAACTGTAAAAAACAGATTAGGAATACAAGTTAAAATAGTCAAGAAAATGGTAAGTTAGCACCTGTCCACTCTAGGTGAGTGCAAATCACCAGGACCAGATGGATCACACTCCAAGATTCTGAAGGAACTGTAATATATGGTCTCAGAACTATTGAACTATATCTTTCAAAGATCCTGTAGCATCAGGGAACTACTGGAGGGGGGGAAAATAGATCCAGAAAATTAGACACCTATCATCCTGGTCTCAATACCTGGGAAGATTCTGGAAAAGATAATCAAGCAATGAATCAACAAACAGATGAGAAGAATGCTGGGATATAATTTACTTGGACTTCAGTAAGGCATTTGATAAAGTAGACCACAACTTACTACTTGATAATATAGAAAAATGTGGGTTAGACAGCATCACAACCAGATGGATTCGTAGCTGGCTGACTGGCCGTACTCAGCATGTGGTCCTCAATGGAACTGCATCTACATGGAGGGAAGTGTGTAGTGGGGTGTCCCAGAGCTCTGTTCTGGGCCCAGTGTTCTTCAACATCTTCATCAATGATTTGGATGAGGGGATAGATGGGGAACTCATCAAATTTGCAGACAACATCAAGCTGGCAGAAATAGCCAACACTCCAAAAGATAGGCTTAAGATACAGAAGGATCTTGACAGACTTGAACATTGGGCGCTATCTAATAAAATGAAATTCAATGGTGAAAAAAGTAAGGTTCTAAATTTAGGCAAGAAAAACCAAATGCACAGGTATAGTATAGGTGGTACCTTGCTCAATAGTAGTAACTGTGAGAGGGATCTCAGAGTCCTAATGGCCAATCACTTAAATATGAGCCAGCAATGTGCTTCAGCTACCAAAAAAGCCAACACAGTTCTAGGCTGCATTAATAGAGGGATAAAATTAAGATCAAGTAAAGTGTTAATATCACTTCATAATGCCTTAGTAAAACCACATTTGGAATACTGCATGCAGTTTTGGTCGCCACAATGTAAAAAAGATGTTGAGACTCTATAAGGAGTGCAGAGAAGAGCAACAAAAATGATTAGGGGACTGGAGGCTAAAATATATGAATAACAGTTACAGGAACTGGGCATGGCAAGTCTAGTGAAGAGACGGACCAGGGGAGACATGATAGCGGTGTTCCATTATCTCAGGGGCTGCCACAAAGAAGATGGAGTCAAGCTATTCTCCAAAACACTTGAAGGTAGGACAAGAAACAATGGATGGAAACTAATCAAAGAGAAGCAACCAAGAATTAAGGAGAAATTTCCTGACAGTTAGAATAATTAATCAGAGAACAACCTGCCTCCAAAAGTTGTGAATGCTCTAATACTGGAAGTTTTTAAGAAGAGATTGGACAAATATTTGTCTGAAATGGTATAGGGTGTCCTTCCTGAACATGGGGTTGGTCCCTTCCAACTCTGTTATTCTGTTAATTCCAATCTTATCTACTGTTGATAAAAACATATATCTTATAGCCTCATAGTGACCACTATTGTTAATTAATAACTTTATTTAAAAAATTACAAGGATATTAGCCAAAATGTCAACTATTTTTACTCTTTTGTATTTAGAATCAAATTTATCATAAAAGCTTGAAGAGCAAGAGATGATTTTCTACAAGATGAACTTTTTTTAAAAAAAATCCCATGTTGTGAGTCTCGCTATTGGCAGGTTGATTTACACATATCTATAAATAATACCTCTTATATCCAGTTAGGTGGAAGATGGCAATAATATTTTCTAAATATTAAAAAAGTGTATGAAACTACTCAATCAATTATTGTTCCATTGGTCAAATAGATATTGTGCTAAAATATATCCTAAGTTCCTACTGAGTAGAGTTGATAGTTGCTCTGTGAACAAATAACAAATAATTTCTTGCTGAAGGCTTTATTTATTCATTTATTTATTAAACTTGTTTGCTACCTGTCTCATTGAGCAGCTTACAATATTAAAATTGATAAAACTACAGAAAAACACATTTCTAATAGCATTAAAATACAATAAAAATGCAAATTACCAACTACACCTTAAAAATGGGGTGTGAGGGAGTAGGATGACCAGGTTGGGAGGTGGGATATGCTATTGATCAATCAACCACCTCAACATGACCCTCCCTCATTGGGGCCACAAGCCAACTGACAAAGCCAAGTCTTCAGGTTCCTGCAGAAGGTCAGGAGAGTAGGAACTGACCTTACTCTGGGGGACAAGATGTTCCAAAGTGCAGGAGCNAAAAATGGGGTGTGAGGGAGTAGGATGACCAGGTTGGGAGGTGGGATATGCTATTGATCAATCAACCACCTCAACATGACCCTCCCTCATTGGGGCCACAAGCCAACTGACAAAGCCAAGTCTTCAGGTTCCTGCAGAAGGTCAGGAGAGTAGGAACTGACCTTACTCTGGGGGACAAGATGTTCCAAAGTGCAGGAGCAATGGCAGATAATATTTTTCTCCTGGACCCAGCCAACCAGAATTCCCTGACTGATGGGTTCTGCAGCATGCCTCCTCTTGCTGGCACAAATGGGGCTGGGCAGTTCCTTTGGGGTGAGAGGGTTCCTCAAGCTTTAGAAAGAGTTTTGACTAACCAAACACACTCAGTGTGTAGTCCTCAATTGAACTGCATCTACATGGAGGAAAGAGTGCAGTGTGGTACCCCAAGATTCTGTCTTAGGCCCAACATCTTCCCAAATGATCTAGGTGAAGGAAAAGAAGGGGAACTCATCAAATTTACAGATGTCACCAAGCTGGGGGAAAATGTTGGAAGATAGACTCAAAATTCAGAAGGATCTTGACAGGTGTAAGGACTGGGCCCTATCCAATGAAATGCAATTCAGTGGTGAGAAAAGTAAGGTCCTACACCTAGACAAGAAATACTAAATGCACAGTTAAAGAATAGTTGGTACCTAGCTGAGCAGTAGCAATTGTGAGAGAAATCTAGGTGTCCTACTGGACCATGACTTATGCTGCAGCTGCCCAAAAAGCCAATGCAGACCTAGGCTGCCTCAATAGAGGGATGGGGTCAAATTGATAAAAGGAGAATATTTGTAGCTTAGTGTTGAAATGAGGGTTTCTCAATTTTATATTCCATTGACTTGCCCTATAAGCGCTGGTAGGAATGGTCTTGGAGGTTTTTTGGTTGGGCTGTTTACTGTTAGCTTGTTTGGCAGTTCCTTGATTGGGGTATTGTTTACTTCTTGATTGTTAGTCTGATGTTACTCAACATCAATTAACTGACATCATGCTTATCAACATCAATTAACATCACTAATTATTGGTGCAAAATGAAAGCTATAGAAACTACAGACTCCCAAAATTGTGTCTTTTAGAACAGACAAAATTTCAATTAAAGACCTCTCGGCTTATACAACTGACAAATTATATGAGGAACTATGGTTTCCCTGTCTCTTGTACAACTGGAGAAAAAAGTAAAAAGATTGCTGTATAAAGAATCTGAAATATAGAAGCAGAGAAAGATGTAGCAATCTTTAAAAACTAAATATAATATGGCCTTTTATGGAACAATACATTTAAGATCGGAACATGTGACTCTAAGTGCATTAAATTGTAGGGGTGACAGAGAAATATGATTTGTATTTTGATTGTTATATAATAATAATAATAATAATAATAATAATAATAATAATAATAATAATAATAATAATAATAATAATAATAATAATAATAATAATAATAATAATAATAATAATAATAATAAAGTAGGGAGGAGCCTTTGAGTTCTTCTAGTCTAACCCCCTGCTCAGGCAGGAAACCTATACCATTTCAGACAAATGGTTGTCAAGTCTCTTCCTAAAAACTTCCAGTGTTGGAGCATTCACAACTTTTGGAGGTGGTTGTTCCACTGATCAGGAAATTTATCCTTAGTCCTAGGTTGCTTCTCTCTTTGATTAGTTTCCATCCATTACTTCTTGTCCGGCCTTCTGGGGATTTAGAGAATAGCTTGACCTCCTCTTCTTTATGGCAATCACTGATTTGTTTCTAACCAACAAACTATTCTAAGATGTTTATCAAAACAAAGTTGGATTTATTAAAAACTCATATTTTGGACTTGATCTAACCCCAAATATAACATAGCATTCTTTATTGCTTTTCCAGATCAGTCATAAAATTACTTCAGAGACTCTGAGTGATAAAAGTAAATTCCCTTTTTTCCACCGGATGCTTCCCAAAGAAGGGTTTCAGTATTCAGGAATTGTCCAAGTGCTCCTCCATTTCAGATGGACCTTGATTGGTCTCCTTGCTCCAGACACAGAAGAGGGAGAGAAGTTCCTGAGGATTTTTCCTCCTTTGCTTGCCAGGAATGGAATTTGTGTCGTTATATCACGACAATTCTCAATGACTGGACATCCAGCACCCTTCAGGGATTCCAGCTCTCAGTGGAAACAAGTCAATGTCTTTGTTCACTTCACAGAACAGATTATTGTTTCAAGCACATTTCATATTTTTCATCTAACACTTGATAATTTGTCAGGACCCATTGGAGAGAAAATCTGGATCACCACAACGTTGGGAAACTATATAATGCATCATCTTGGATATCACAAATATATCCATAGTATTTGGAACTTTGATTTTCTGCAAAAAATAAGGCCAAAATATGGTGCCTTTTCCTTTGTAGACTACCAGTATGAAGAGAAGAATTTTCAGTGTTCTTTTTCAAAGCATGTTTTTTCTGTCAAGGGCCAGAAAAGATGCACCCAAAAAACTCCAGTGGAGACAGAAGATGAACTGAATGGAAAGTGGATTGAAAACAATGACTCTATTTACATTATCTTTATGACTCTGGCCCATCTCTTGAAGGCTGCATATTCGTCCAGATCCTGGAGAAGAAGGAAGGAGGCCCAAGAGACACTGGAGGCTCCAAGGCTGCAGCCGTGGCAGGTATGGGGTCCCAACAAGGATCCAACAAACAAAATTCCTCTGGAGAAGGAATCCATTAGAGAAAGAGGGGAATCATATCAACCTCCTTGTACTACAAGAGGCCAACAGACCTGGTCAATCTATTTGCTCGGGAGATAATTTACCAAAGAGCTGGTACCAGATATATTTTGATATTAAACACCCTTAATTTTAAAAGGGCGATTGCACTTTTAACAATATTCCTGTATGTATGGTTTGTGATTAGCACTGTAGAATTTTGCTTTTATAAATTTGAAGGAGATCCTGAGAACAACTGATGGCCTGAGCCTCAGCTGTGTTCTACTTTCCCAGTGTGAGTGGCTAATGAATCAAGCTGGAATGAGAAAGGCAATTTTCAGCTGCTTATTCCTGCAGAAATAGAGCCTCATGCTTGGGACAGTGGTCCATTTCAAGTACTCTGAGTAAAAGTTAGTTCAGATTGTACTTTTAGACTTGCAAGATTCTCTTAATACTGTAGCACTCCATTAAAGTAGAATTAGCTCCTGTGGTCATATTTCCTGTTTGGTCTACCTGGGAGAAGATTATCTTGGGAACTTTCATCTTGAAAATATACATGCTTTGGGGTAATCTATATTTATTTTCAAAGAGTTTAAGGATAATCTCTTTTTTGCTTTGTTCAATTTATTTGATATCTGCTGTAAAATGTTCCCTATAATCGATCAAATGTGTCCATTATATTTTCTCAATACATATTTTTTCAATATATGATTGACAAGTTTTGCTGAACTTTTCTCGTTCACTTATGAACTTAGTGGTAACACTTGTCCTAATTAAGCATGTTTGTTGTTGTTGTTGTTAATGCGAAGTCGTGTCCGACCCATCGCAACCCCATGGACAATGTTCCTCCAGGTCTTCCTGTCCTCTACCATCTTCTGGAGTCCATTTAAGTTCACACCTACACGAAGTCACTGAGGTAGGTCGGTGGAGTAAGAGACAGTAGGGGAAGAAGATAACGGGAGTTAGAAAGGGTCGTAATCCGGGAAGAGGTCACTCAGGAAGGAAGAGTAATCCACCGGTTTCATAAACTCAAAGTTGAAGAGGATCTGGCCTTCTAAAGAGCAGTCGGGGTTGATCTCTTCTAGGACTGACCGGTTTGAATGCCTTGCAGTCCAAGGGACTCGCAGGAGTCTTCTCCAGTACCATAGTTCAAAGGCCTCAATTCTTTGTTGCTCAGCCTTTCTTATGGTCCAACTTTCACAGCCATACATTGCAACTGGGAAAACCATGGCCTTGACTATACGCACTTTTGTTGGCAGGGTGATGTCTCTGCTTTTTAGTATGCTGTTTAGATTTGCCATAGCTTTCCTCCCCAGGAGCAAGTGTCTTTTAATTTCTTGGCTGCAGTCCCCATCTGAGGTGATCTTGGAGCCCAGGAAAATAAAATCTGTCACTACCTCCATTTCTTCCCCATCTATTTGCCAGGAATTGAGAGGGCCAGATGCCACGATTTGATTTTTTTAATGTTGAGTTTGAAGCCAACTTTTGCACTCTCCTTCTTCACCTGCATCAAGAGGCTCTTTAGTTCCTCTTCACTTTCTGCCATTAAAAAAAACTAGTAGAAAACGTCACACATGAAAATACCAGGTGGGATAACAAACCAAGGTTTCTGCTTTTAAAATTCCATTCTAGTTCCATCCCTTTCTGCAGAAGAATGAGTTCTATAATCTTTCCTACTGGAATCTTTATATGCACCATAATGGAGAAATAGCTGCAGATATGGACATTGAGTTCTTGGTGATTTCTCCTGAGGGGGATTGGATGAAAAGAAAACTGGGGAGTATTGAAAGACAGAGACTTATTATTAACCAAATTGCTCTTTCATGGCTAAATCTGTTCAACAAGGTGGGTAAAATATTGCTGTTTTCTCTTTTTTCTAAAGATTATGGCCCATTTCAAGTGGGCTAACTCTAGTCACCATGGTGGGTGACCCTCACTGAGAGTTGAATGTACAGAGGAGAAAACTTAGTATTTTGTTAGATTGCTTGTGGAGACTTCAGTACTATTCACAAAAGTGTCCTTCAGATGTCATGATAAGGAATATTCTTTTAAACTGATTCAGTCATGTCCAATATTGGATGCTGGATGATTATTCTTTAGTGTGGAGACCATAGGTCAAGCAGAAATATTCAAGTGCTGGCATTTGCATTGTTAATAGCCTCAGGTTCTTTTAACCAGTGTCTGCATTAAGGTTTGGACTGAATCAGATGAAATATAGTTGTGACGGGTTAGAGGTCCTGTTGGTCCTTGTGAGAAATAAGCTTCACTTTCTGCAGATTGAAGAATGTCTCTCTTGAAAGGTCATTGATGTTCTATAATGTTTTTAATCAGCCCAAACCTGGCCAGAGTTATTCATGTCTCTCTTTCACCCAATTGGGATGAGCCATAGGCCTTCTGCTTCTCTGAAGAAGGTCCAAAGATTTAGGTTCACATGAAATCATGAAGGCTCTTTTGATGTGAGATAATATCCATAACCTGGAAAACTGAAGCACCTAAACAAGATTTTGATCCACAGAAAAGCCCTTCCTCATTTTGGAAATGACAAGGGAGAATTTGAAAGGAAATACTACTTAGATTTGGGCTTTGACTTGTAAAAGGGCACTTCATCTGAAACAACTAAAATGCATTTTTTATTAGCTTAAGTCCCTCTAAGCAAAAAAGGAAGATCCAAATATAACTAATAAGAAATGTAGGTTTTCTTTCCATGAAGGTTGGTGTCTCCTAATTATATATCTTCTATATAAAAAAAACCAGATACAGAACTGGATATTAGAAATATTATGTTCTGGCACAAGTCTCATACTCTTGTCCCACTTGCTGAAGATGAAAAAGTGCCTGACTTATCCTTTCTGAGGAACAAGTTCTCATGACCTGTCCTGCATCTTAGCTCACCCCAGCTCTAAAAACTAGGCAGTCACTTTTAGCCTTATTGAGAGCCATATACATTGAAGAAAGAAACACACAAATACAGAAAACCCTGATTTTTAAGGATTTTGTTTCCTTTCTATCTTAATTGGGGGATGGTTTTGGACTACTTTAAAAGGGAAGCAGTTTTGCAATGTTCTTCTGCAATACTCCAGAAGAAGCCTATCAAGACCTACTGGTCCGAAGTGTCTTTCTTCACTACAGTTTTATTTTATTTAATAAATCAAATATAGAAAAAATAATAACACATCTTTTATGATAATTTCTTTTTCAAAATTTAATGCAAGATCACCATACTGTACTTTAAAATCATAGTTATGTGAAGAGTGGAGAAATGTATGTTAACTAGGCTAGGAGGGGGAACCAAACTTGTTGTCACTTAAGGCTTAAATCTTTTCAATTCCATCCCTTCAGACTTTCTTAATTAGAAAAATCTTTTATTTCAATGTTAGATGCCAAAAGCAAAGGGGAGTGAGTAAATGAACACTCTGCCAGTATTTATCTCTCCTAAATTTGTTTGGAAAGAATCAGTGATTTCATGTTTATCTAAGTGAAGCCCAGGAACTGTTTGGCTAATGTTAATGTCTGTATCCATTTTCATGCATCCTTTGTCCCAATCTATTTTCTTTCAAATTCCTTATTTTTCTGCTTAGTCTCTGCCTCAGTCCCAATGTGTGAAAAGTTGTCATTCTGGATTTGTCAAGCTTAAGCGAGAAGGAGAGCCTGTTTGCTGCTACGACTGTGTTCCTTGTCCAGAGGGAACCATCTCCACTCAGGAAGGTGGGTGATACCAAGGAAAAGGGCAGGCCTTGTAGAAGTGGATTCATCTGAAACACTGTCATGAAAGTCCAAATTAAAAGACAGATTGAAGCTATAAAACTATAAACTATAAAAATATAGCTTTTTTTTAGAAAATGATATCCTTCTTATCTTCTTTCTGTAGAGTTTTTAAGCAATGCTTCTTGAAAAATGCTACTGGTAACAATTGTCTCAAGAAGGTATTTCTTGAAAGGTGAAAGTACACAGTATTAAAAAAAATATTGCTTTCTTGGTTTACTCAGATACAGAAAAATGCACCAAGTGTCCAGATGAAAAATATCCAAATGAGGACAGAATCCAATGTATCCCCAAAGTTATATCTTTCCTTTCTTATGAAGAACATCTGGGAATCAGCCTAGTCTCGTTTGTCCTACTCTTCTTCCTAACCACACTTCTTGTTTTAATCATATTCATTAAATACCGAGACACTCCCATTGTCAAAGCCAACAACCGGGACCTGTCCTACATCTTCCTAGTCTCCCTCCTGCTTTGCTTCTTGTCTCCTCTTCTCTTCATTGGTCAACCAATGAAAGTCACCTGCCTTCTCCGACAAACAGTTTTCAGCATAATCTTCTCAGGTGCCATTTCTTCTCTCTTGGCCAAAACCATCACAGTGGTGCTGGCTTTCCTGGCCACAAAACCAGGAAACAGAGTGAAGAGGTGGTTGGGAAAGAGCTTGGCCAACTCCATCATCCTTTCTTGTTCTGCTATCCAAATTATCATATGCTCCATTTGGCTTGGAATGTCTCCCCCATTCCCTGACTCTGACTTTTACTCCCAGCCTGGAGAGATCATCCTGCAATGCAATGAAGGCTCTATTTTCATGTTCTACATCACCCTCAGCTACATGGGCTTCCTGGCTGCCATTTGCTTCACAGTGGCTTTCTTTGCCAGGAATCTTCCTGGAGCCTTCAATGAAGCCAAGCTGATCACCTTCAGCATGCTGGTCTTCTGCAATGTCTGGGTCTCTTTCCTACCCACCTACCTGAGCACCAAAGGAAAATACATGGTTGCTGTTCAGGTCTTCTCCATCTTGTCCTCCACTGCTGGTCTGCTGGGTTGTGTCTTCATCCCCAAGTGCTACATTATCATTCTGAGGCCAAACCTGAATACAAAGGAACATCTTACAACCAGACGTAATGTATAAATGTGAGTTAGAGGAATTTCCACCCTCAACACATTCCAACAGTCCAAACATAGAAATTGTTTCAATCTTTCCCCCATATATGAGCTGGGGCAACAATTTTTAGCTGAAATAATCAAAAGTGCAATTGGAAGATAGTGTCCCCCATCCTTATCCAGTATAATTGTAAGATGTCCTCTTTCCAGCAGTCGAATTAGCATGATTGCCCTGTGCCCTTAGCATACCTGAAGCTTGAAATGCCATACCCCAAATATTTGAAACTTGTGCAATAGGAATGTTGTTGATATGCCAGAAATAGTTTTGGATAGTTTTGGTTGCCTCAATATTTTTAGTTGTCTCAAAGTTCCATTATTTTAATTTTATCATAGGTTATCAGCAGTTGTGGTTTTTTGCACTATTGTACTCAAGATATCAGTGTCATCAGCAAAAGGAGAATGGAGAGATACCTCCCAGCCAAATTAGAAGGATATTAATGTGTATTATCCAACTAATCAAATTATGTGGAAATAAAATAAGAGGGGAGCTAAAATACAGCCATATATGTGTTTTACCAAAGAAGTCCTAAAGAATTGAGAATATCCATATTTGACTGTCCCATAAATATGATTTAAGGGAAGGAGGTGGGATTGGGCATAAATACTAAATTGCAATAATTAATCCATCTCATTCTTCTGATGGTGGACACTCCAGAGTAATTTAAGTCATGAATAACAGAATACCAGAATTGGAAGGGACCTTGGAGGTCTTCTAGTCCAACCCCTTGCTTAGGCAGGAAATCCTATACCATTTCAGACAAATTGCTGTCCAGTCTCTTTTTAAAAACTTCCAGTGTTGGAGCATTCACCACTTCTGGAGGTAGGTTGTTCCACTGGTCAATTGTTCTGTCAGGAAATTTCTCCTTAGTTTTCAGTTGCTTCTTTCCTTGATTAGTTTCCATCCATTTCTTCTCGTCCTGCCTTCAGGCGCCTTGGAGAATAGCTTGACTCCCTCTTCTTTGTGGCAGCCCCTGAGATATTGGAACACTGCTATCATGTCACCCCTAGTCCTTCTCTTCATTAGACTAGACATACCCAATTCCAGCAATCATTCTTTCTATGTTTTAGCCTCCATTTCCCTGATCATTTATGTTGCTCTTCTCTGCCTCTTTCTAGAGTCTCAACGTGTTTTTTACATCATGGCGACCAAAACTGGATGCAGTATTCCAAGTGTGGTCTTAACAAGGCACTGAGAAATGGCCTGTTTCAGAGGATCTGTTATTAAGTTTTGGAATATGGAACTTTGCAAGGACATCCCTTTCAAAGAAGGAATTCCTCATGAAATTATCACATAGTTTCTCAAATTTAGCAGAAGTACGTTTGGTTGGGTGCATCTCCCTTCTTGGCTTTATCATGGCTGTATCTTTCTAACATCCAAGAAGTTCACAGCCTTCCTCCTCCCTTCTTGGACCTGTATAAATATGTAGCATTTAAGGACTGTGCTGCAATCTGCACCTTTATCCAATGTGGAGAAAGTCTGTTTTTGCTGAGGCACCTGCAGAAACATGTAATAATATGGCCAGGTTTTGTATGGTGTCTTCTGTTGTTCTGTTGCTTAGGATAGAAACTGTTAATCATGTATATGTGCCCATTTTCCTCAAACCATGTAATGTATGCGATTAACTAGTTTTCAAAGATTGGTGTTAATTCTTTTCCCTTTAATTATAATAATAATAATAAAGTTGGAAGGGACCTTGGAGGTCATCAAGTCCAACCTCCTGCTCAGGCAGGTAACCCTATACCATTTCGGACAAATGGCTGTCCAGTTTCTTGCAGGTTTTGAAGGCTTGTAGGAAACTGGAGGGGATATTGATTTTAATAAGAAATAACCCCACAAAGTTGGGTTAAAAGAGACTTAACTTGTGGACAATTGTTCATTTTTAATTTGTTTTTTTTTCCTCTGTGTTCTCCTTTGTATGATATGTTTTGTTGACAGCTGGCCTAAGACTAAATATAGCTGATCTAATCTTTAATTAACAACCTTGCACAGAACAATATGTTGAATTCAATTCCTGCAGGTCTCTTTCACATCTTTGGTCTAGTTGTAATCTTTTTTGTTTTATTGTATCTCTGGACTTTTTCTTACTTAAGCAGCATACCAATTTTGTGCATGGGTTGACAAATGTTTACAAAAAATAGATAGGGAAAAAGCAATAATCTTTAGGAAATGTTAAATAGTCTAAATTGTCAAATAAAGATTAGTTGTTTATGGAAGGTTATAAGAAGTGTCGTCAATATATATGTTAATATAAAATTGGAGAGAGAAGGATTCCAATGTAACACTGAAAAAATTAGATATGAAAGGACACATACTTTTGGTATTTAGTGTTGAAGTAAAAGAAGTCAAAATTTGTTTTTTACGTATTACCCAAAGGTCCGAAGTTATGTACATCTACAATTCCTTTATTGGTCAGTTTGTCCATCTCAGGAAGTTCTGTCAATTTTACAAGCCATTCCTCCCTGGTGGGCATTTCTGAATGTTTCCTTGTGGATTGAGTAATCTCATCACAATAATCACTTATTAAAATAATGTTCCATGGTATTTTCCTAACTGATCATTAACCAGTCCTCAAAGAAAATATTGAATATTTATCTTTAAAACTCTCTGTATTTGAAAACAAGTTTTTTTACCTTTTTTATATGTCCACTGAGCGTAATAAAAATGTCCCTTCATGTTTTTCACATTTCCAACTCTAAAAAGCTTTTCAATTAAAAGTCTGTTTTAGTCAAACTGCTTTGAGAACCTTTATCAATGTAATTTCTCTCATCTTTGTCCTCTGTGCTGCTCTTCTTACTATTTAGCTCTTTCCCCAATTGAAGCGGGTAGAAAGAGCAAAATGTACAAAACTCTTAACAAAATCAGTATTGTGGTGGGCTTCTGGATCTTTCAGGGCACTGTGTCCATTTCTTCAGAAGTTGCCAGCTCAGATTTTTCACCACCAGACCATACCTCAGGCACCTTGATCTCCCTTGCTTAGGTCAGGGCTAATCTCAGCCATTTTATCCTCCAGATAACCTGGATAATATTCTTCCCAGAGACACAGCAGATGTTCTGAGGGCCTCTCCCTAACCAATAAGGACCAAGCCACTCTAAATATGGCTGCTGCATGGCTATCAACAGACATAGTGAGGGTTAAAAATATTGCTGTTTCACTACCCTTGTCACCATGAGGTAATCCCTAACATGGGCTCTAACACGTAACATGGGCTCTAATCCCTAACATGGGCTCTAACACGTAACACCGCTGCTGCGCGAGCTGCATTGGCTGCCGGTGGCCTTCCGGGTGCGCTTCAAGGTACTGACTATCATCTTTAAGGCGCTCCATGGCAGCGGACCAGGATACCTTCGAGACCGCCTTCTGCCACAGATTACCTCCCATCGGCCAGTACGCTCCCACAGGGTGGGTCTCCTCAGGGTGCCGTCGGCCAGA
>NW_015386605.1:671916-681738 GCF_001527695.2 Protobothrops mucrosquamatus | reverse complement strand
AGATAAGAAACATTATTCTCCCAACTAGATACATCAGGAATATAGGGACTCCCAACAACACCTGCCAACCATTTGACAATATTTCAGAAGGGTTTACAAACAACCTGGACTGCTGGGCTGCATCTTCATCCCCAAGTGCTACATTATTATTCTTAGGCCGTACCTGAATACAAAGGAGCAGCTTACAACCAGAAGAAATGTTGAAATGTGAGATAGAGAAATTTCAACTCACAACACACTCCAACAGGCCAAGCACAGAAATTGTTCCATGTTTTTCCCCATACATGAGCTGGGGGAATGATTTGGTTGAAATAATTAAAGGGTAGTTGGAAGATCATCTCCTATCCTTGTCCAGTGTAATTGCAATATGCCCACTGAGTTCTTTTGAGCAGTTAAATTAGCATATCTGCCCTGTGCCCTTAGCATAACATTGTACCTGGACACTCCCGTTTGTGCTAACTTGTGAACAATCTTATCTGCCAGCCTTTCCTGAAATTGGTCATTCAGGGCAACTTCATTCTGCAAAGGGTGTTTTCCAAAGAGGAATGTACAAAAGAGCTCCAGGGCTCAAGAGCAGGTTCCCAGTTCTCAGCCATTCCAATGGCCTAAGGTTCAAGAGTGAAATTCATACACAGGGATCACACCTGAGTAAATGTCATTTCCAGCAAAGAGAAGAGAGGGAACAAAGTCTCTTCTATGGGTTGACCCTCCTCAGAATGTGGCTGTAGCCAACTGTCACTGATCAGAATCTTTGGTCTGTTACTAGGCAACTAACCTAACAGAACCTCCCTTCTGCCATCCTTTCTCCTGGACCATGACAGGTCAACACTACTGTATTCCTATTGTAGTTTTCAAGATTGTATTAATACAAGCTAGCCTCCAAGAGAACTTCCTGAAAATCTATAAAGACTTACTTCCTTGGTCTTGTCCATCTATGTATGGTTTGATGCAGTGGTGGGATTCAAATATGTGAACAACTGGTTCTCTGTGTGGAGGATGCTTCCAGAAGTCCATTCTGGGCCTGGGCTACAAAAAATTAGCTACCGGTTCTGCTGAAATGGTGCGAACTGGCTGAATCCCACCACTGGTTTGATGTCAGACTTGGAAATTCCTCACCCTACCACCCAAGAGAGAGGAAATCTGGGTTTGTATTCTGGTATAGTCCATGGAACCTGACTAAGAAAGAACATAGTTGACTGTAGAACATATTGATGATGCCACACAGACAGAAGGTCAATATACAAACTAGGAAGTGTGTCCAGGACCAATTTAAGCTTTTTTTGATATTCAGTTATATGGCAGAGAGACCAGCTGAATTTCCAACAAACTTATTTCCTGTGTCTTGATTTTGATTTCTACTCTTCTTCCATTTCTCTGCACAATCCCTCATAGTCTTCTTCATCAAGAGAGCATGTATTTAACCAGCAATTGTGAAGTTAAAGGGGCAGTATTGAAGTTTGAGACCGATAGAAATCACCTAGCTATTTCAGTATTTATAATCAAACAGTCTAAAATTCCCAACTGGGGAAAGGTGAACTGAATCTTGTTATACTGAAATAAATTAATTTTTAATTTTAAAAAAATCAGTTCCCATGATACTTTTTTACAAAATGCACTAGTTGGAAAAGATACTACCAGATTTTTGGTGTTTTGCTAGACTAAGAAGGCTCTTTTCCTTCAGCAAAAGAAATTGACTGGTTGAATCTTTAGCTATTATCCTTGACAAATCTGGAGAATTGATGTCATGTCAAAACACTGAGGAACAACAGATGTTCCTATCTTTGAAGCATCATAACACTAATATCTAGGAAAATTTTAAAAAGATGCTGTAATTGGCAAAAGCTGTAATAAGAGGGATAGGGATAGAATCAAGAGGGATAGAGGGAGAGAATCAAGATCACGTGAAGTGTTAATACCACTTTATAACACCTTGGTAAGGCCACACTTGGAATACTGCATCCAGTTTTGGTCACCACGGTGTAAAAAAGATGTTGAGACTCTAGAAAGAGTACAGAGAAGAGCAGCAAAGATGATTAGGGGACTGGAGGCTAAAGCATATAAAGAATGGTTGCTGGAATTTGGTATGTCTAATGTAATGAAGAAAAGAACTAGGGGTGACATGATAGCAGTGTTCCAATATCTCAGGGGTTGGCACAAAGAAGAGGGAGTCAAACTATTCTCCAAAGAACCTGAAAGCAGGACAAGAAGCAATGGATGGAAACTAATCAAAGAGAGAAGCAACCTAGAACAAAAGAGAAATTTCCTGACAGTTAGAAAAATTAATCAGTGGAACAATCTGCCTCCAGAAGTTGTGAATGCTCCAACACTGGAAGTTTTTAGGAAGAGACTGGACAACTATTTGTCTGAAATGGTATAGGGTTTCCTGCCTGAGCAGGGGTTTGGACTAGAAGATCTCCAAGGTCCCTTCCAACTTGATGATGATGATGATGATGATGATGATGGATGCTGTATATGTAGTATCATTTAGTATTTACTATGTAAATTTCAACATTTTTACTAGCAACAGATAGTGCTTGTCATAAAATTGGGATGGAATCTTAATATTGTAGATTTGGCAGATTAGGCGTCATCAAGTCATTTTTGACTGCTATCAACTACGTAGATTGTTTTTCTCACTGCTGATGGATCCCTAACTTGTCCTTTCAAGTCTTCCAATGATGGACTCCTCCCTCTGGAACTGAATCCATCCACCCTACAATATTGCAGAAGACAGGAACCATCATGGTCCATGTTTAATCTCTGTTCCATTGCTTTTTTGGGAACCCCTGTTTTTCTTCTATGATGGAATGTGCTGTGGTGACTCCATATCCTGCCTTGCCTCTCCCCCCCCCCTTGATGAAACTGGGACCATCACAGTAAAGTTCAAAGTCTGCATTAAAGTTTGGCTTGCTAAATTCTCCCTCAGCTTTGTTGCTGCCATTCTAAAGGACAAACAGTCCTGATGATCTGTCTGGGAGGCAGGAAGGATTCAGATGGATTCTTAAGGGGAAACCTTACAAATGTAAGAGGAAACCTTACAATTGGGCTTTGCCAAAGTGTCATATTAAGCAAGGCCTGACTTCTGTTGATCAAATGGCTATGATTGTGCAGGAACCCAAACAAAAGAGTTAGTGGTTGGAGCTTCATAAAGGGTCTGGAGCTTTGAAGCAACCTATACAGTAGTAGCCCCTTTTAAACCCTACATGACATGTGACGGGGATATTTGAAGGGCTGCCTTTTCCCAATTTCATCTGCCCATCCCACTAAATCTAATAGAATGGGCAAGTTATGGGTTCTGTCATCTAGGGAGCTACACTTGGCAGTGCCTAGGGGGCAGGATATTCGTGTTGAAGTTCCCATGCTGTGGAATCACCTCCCCCCAGAGATGACGTTGGCCTCACCACTTCTGAGCTTTCAAAGGTCCTTCAAGACCTGGTTATGCCAGCAGACCTGGAGACCCCAGGGGATGGTTGAGCTATGATATGGTTCCATTATTACTGGTATCCTTCCATCTATGTTTTCCTTGTTTAGTTCTGCATGTATAGTTTCAATGTTTTAATAATTATTTATGAAGTTTTCAGAAAATGATTTTTTTTTTTACATTTACTGTTTTATTGGATTGTGGTACACTGCCCAGAATCACTTTCTGTGAGATGACTGGCCATATAAATTTGTTTAATCAATCAGTTAATCACTAAAGACCCATCAACAGCAACAACAGCAACAGGCCTACTCTAATATTGAGGAAGTTGGGGCCATCTGGATCTCCGGGGAGACCCTTCCACAAGGGCAGGGATGCCAGAGAGAAGGGCTGGTTCCTGGGTCCAACTGGATGATATGGTTTCAAAGAGGAAATGCCAAAATTCTCCCTGTGCTAGTCCTGCCCTGGGCCATATTGGGTGTCATAAAGTTATTGACTTCCCCCACTCCACTCTCTGACTGATTCTTTAAAGGCATCTAACCAAAGATTGTGGAGTAGTAAATAAAGTACAGAAGTTTTAAAGATGGATTGATTTTATTAGGTTTAGTTGTGTGGATCAGCTCAACAGGCTGCATAGGTTTTTATTCTAAAATCTACATGCTATCCTAATTTTACCTATTTATTAATTAATCTTTAAATATATACAATGTTGTTGTATTTTCTCTTTCTCTTTTTGTACTGGTCCATGACCATAATTATATTCTGGTTCCTTCTATGATTTAGTTCCACCTTTACAAACAAAGAACAGCTTTTTTTTCTACAATGAAGAACAATAACTACTTTTTTTCAAAATTAAAATGCCTCAATAGTAAAAGTCGAAATCAATCTTTTGATGACCATAATGAATAAAAGTAATTTTCAGGGATTTTGTTCTGTTTTGGTACATTATAAGAGGGAAGAATTGGTCAAATGATTGATCAAGAACAGCCACCTATCTCTTAACAAAGGGAGCCAAAGTCAATCACAAATCAGGATCAACTGTATCCATATTGATGATTGACATTTCATACTAATGGTAAAATTCTCTTTTGAGAGTGGAATGTGTTAAGTTTGATGATCCGTGAGGCATTAACGAAGGAGCAGGTGCAACAACAACTGTTTATTAAAGTTTAAACAGAAGCCTGGCTAACTGCTGCTCCACCCCTATTTATACACTCAGCAACCAGGCAGCGGCCAATAGGATTCAAGTATTAATTCCCGCTTTAAACACAGGTTAATGAGCATGTAGACAGAAAGTCTGGCACTTAACTGACTTAGTCTTATGACCATTTTTTCAACAGTTCCAAGCAATTCATCTCAATACATTACAGAATATATCAAGAGATTTTCTAGGAGACATTTGGAGAGGAACTTCTCTCACACTCCTTGTCTCATCTTCAGAGTTTCACCCCATTTGTGACTCCTCCCATTGGGCACCTGCCTGTTGACTCACTCGAGTTCAGAGACTTGCCATTCTCCAAATCATAGTTATTTATTTCTTCTCTTGGTGCTAACTCTCTAAAGACATTTTGGATACTGTAGCTTTCAGACACCACACAAACACAGCCATAAAATGCTTCTACTTTTATATCACATCAAAGCCTTTTAGGCTAATGTCTTTGCACTATAAAATCTTGGAGGCATAAGTGGCCCTGGAGAAAGAGAGAACTTTAAAGGATTTTATGACAGGTAGGGGCTGCAAATGTGAAGGCTTGGCTGGACTCTGTCTGGATTAGGAAACCTCTGGAGCTTCTGTCTTGGAAGAGGGCTTTGGTTTCTCCCACCTCTTCGTGTCACTGTGTCTTCAAAGCAAGGCTGGAGACTCCATCGGGAACACAAGTCATGTTGCTGCTTCTGCTGCTTCTGCTGCCCCAAGAAGTTCTGGCAAGTCTCAGAGCCAAATGCATCCTGACTCCGAAGAGGGACGAGGTGCACCCACAGAATGATTACAAGTCAGGGGAGTTTCTTATTGGTGGCATTGTCTCTGCAACAAGGATGTGGCTTCTACCATTAAGCTTCAACAAATCTCCTTTGACTCAATTTTCTTGGTATGTCAAAGTTCCTATAAGGAATTAAAACCTCTCCATTCCACCCTGAGTTCTAAAGTTCAACCCTCCTCTCTTATAATGAATGATCTCTTTGATCTGCTACTTTCTCTCTCTTTATGTCTCACTTCATCCTTGGGGATCTATTTTCCTCTTTTCGGTGATATACCTGATTTGAAATATATTTCAAACCAATGCAGGAATTGTGAAATGCATGAGGGAACATTTTATCATTCAGGAAGGACTTGTGAGAAAGCTAAGAAATTCTAGATGGAAACTGACACAATAATGCATGAAAGGCTAAAATTGTGAAGAAACCAACATTCTTTTTATTGGGACTTCTAAATAATGAATTAGAAAAAAATCATAGTGGATGAATTTTAAATATGGTAACTGGGCAAAATTATTGTATGCATAATGATGGAAGAATCGTGGAATTCCCACAGTGGAGGACCATACTGTGAAAATATCAGAATTTGCAGAAATGAAAAATTACCTATTGAAAAGAAGATTGGAATTCAGGGTGGGTTTTTTTTTTCATTTCTTGCACCTTTTCTTCCTTTCTCTCTTTCTTTTCTTTAAAAAAAATTGATTAATATTTCATTTTCTGTAAAATTTCTTAATAAATCTATTTTTTAAAAAATAGACAAAGCTAATAATAAGTAGTTACTTCAGACACAATATGCATTCAGTATCCAAAAGTAAAACAAAAATTGAAAGAATCTCAGAGGCAGGACAAGAAGCAATGGGTGGAAACTAATCAAGGAGAGAAGCAACATAGAACTAAGGAGAAACTTCCTGACAGTTAGAACAATTAACCAGTGGAACAACCTGCCTCCAGAAGCGGTGAATGCTCCAACACTGGACGTTTTTAAGAAGAGACTGGACAGCCATTTGTTCAAAATGGTATAGGGTTTCCTGCCTGAGCAGGTTGGACTACATGACCTCCAAGGTCCCTTCCAACTTTACTATTATTATTATTATTATTATTATTATTATTATTATTATTATTATTATTATTATTAGAGTTCCATTCAGATAGGTGAGATATTTTTTAGAGATTTTTTTTTTAAAAAAACCATCAAATATATAATGAAATGTCTCCAGACCTCTCAGCCTTAGGTGGATTAAAAATACAATTGTTGAAATAATAGTTAAATAAAATATTGTTACCATTGACTATGTTCTAATATTTTCATACTTTCAGGAAATCAGCAACAGAGTACTGGAAAATGCTTTCCTTCCTTTTTGCAATCCAGGAGATCAATCAGAATCCCGACATTTCATTCAATGTCACCCTGGGATACAACATCTATGACAATTATTTCAAAGCACAAATGACCTCAGAGGCTTTGCTGGACCTGCTTTCGGAGGGGGAGGACAATGTTCCCAACTACAGCTGTGGACGGCAGAGAAACACAGTGGCTGCTCTTGAAGGGGCTGATACTGACATCTCCATCCACATTTCAACCATGTTGGGAACCTACAAAATCCCACAGGTGTGTCTTAGTTGTGAAGACAATTTTTAGGCATGCAACTCACAGCCAGACATCCTGTGTTGTAAAGGAAGAGCAAAGTTCTATTATGGGAATCGCATGAAGTAAGGATGAAGGTTCTATCAACTGGAAGAGAAGGCTCCAAGCAGAGACACCCCTCCCTTGTACACTCCTAATGCAGACTGTGTATATATCTGCTGACTATTTGCAACAGTCAAATGCTGCACTGAAGCGAGAAGAGAGGTAATATAAAAGCAGAATGACTAGAGACTCCCTATAAAAGATTCTTCGTTGCAAGGAGTAGGACAATTCCTCTGTTAGGGCTAGATTTTGTTTTTGTGGTCTCCAATAAAATAAACTTTTTTTTTCATTTTCAGATCAGTTACACTTTTGATTCCCAGGTTCTGAGGGATGAAAACCCTTTCTTCTACCCAATACTCCCTGCTGAAGGAGTCCAGTACCCAGGGATGGTGAAGCTGGTTGTCCATTTCAGGTGGACCTTGGTGGGTCTCCTGGCTCCAGACACCGAGAACGGACAAAGGTTCATTAGGACGTTGACTTCCTTGCTGATCAGGAATGGCATTTGTCCAGTTTTATCACAAACCTTTTCCACAGCTCTTGATAAAATGTTCATAGACTTGAAACCATACCGCAATTGGAGAAAAGTGAATGTCTTTATTTATGCTGCAGATATGAATACACTCAGTATAGGGGTTAACCTTATGCTTCGGGTATTTGAAAGGCTTACTGAACCTCTTAGAGGAAAAGTCCTAATCACCACAATCCGCTGGGACATCAATATTTATTTGACAGAAATAACCTTTTCTGCTCAATACATCCATAGCATATTTTCCTTTCCTATGAAGAAAAATCAAATTTCAAAGTATGGTGGGCATTTGAAGTTTTATTCTTTTATGAAACACTTTGTACAGACCTCCTTCCTGTGTTCCTACATCAAGGATGTCTTTTCAGTGAAAGTCTGGAGACGGTGCAGGCAGAGAGAAGAACTGGAGTTTCTCAAGAAAGAAAAAATGGATCCAATCCTGACTGGGGACAACTATTTAATTTACAACACAGTCTGGGCTGTGGCACGGGTTTTAAATGCAGCTTATTTATCCAGATCCAGGAGGACATTTAACGGTGGAAAAAACTTGAAAACTCCAAAAATGAAGGCATGGCAGGTACTTAATTTATATTGCAAAACTCTCCATAGCAGTTGGGAATCACAATTGTAAGAACTGTGTAACTATTCTGATAATAGTTTTGCTATATTCTGAATATAAAAAATTACATTAAATTCCAATTTTTCATTACTCTCTTTTCTGAAAGTAATTTCACCCTGCTAATTTATTTCCCAATTTCTTTTTACAAGCTTCTTGGTAAAAAAAATATTTTTCCTGCACCTCTTTCTTGTTTGATTTTTTTTTACAAGCAGAACCATTACCATGTACCACACAGTCTAAACAAGTGTGCTGTGGATATTAAGCTGTCTAATATCTCTCACACCCTCTCACTTCCTGGGCTGCCTTTCTGCTCCAGGACAGCCTTTACCCAGAGTGGGTCTCATTCTTTGGCTAAGAATCCCTTTGATTTTCCTTCCCTGACTCAAACCTCTCAGTAGAATCACAGATAACAAAAGGATCTCATGAAGTAGCAGCATATGGAGAAGCCTCTTTGGGCCAAGAAGCTGAGCAGGCTAAGGTCAGGTGAGAAGATGAAGGGTTGAACAGGGAAAAACTCTAGAAGCAGCAAGAGTGAAGAATGTTCCATAATATTCCACAGATATTCTGAAAAATTGCAAGGAGATGACCTTAACTGATACCAGAGATCATCTTTCACAATGAAGATCTGGGGTCTCTTCTCCATGCCAAATGACCCATCGTCACCTTAATGCAGAGTTTCATAAGCACAACCCAGTAGTAGAGCAAAGTCACTCATAATCATCAACAAAGTGAGCAAATGTTTTTCTCCTCACATCTGTCCACTGACCTGTACACCCATTGTTTACAGTATTGTTGCTGTGTGGGCCATCTGATTTTATTTTGACCTCACTGGCTGAATTCCTTCAGTGCACTTGTGCACAACATCCATTTCTGTTTGGGTTTTAACTTTGGACCTCATTAGTTCACACTGTATGTATCCTTTCCTGTACTTCCCATTAGCTTTCTAAACTCCGCAGTGACAATTATGAATGGGAGAGAAAAAGGACATCTGCAAGGACCTGCCTCAACTAGATCTCCCAAGAAAGCAGAACTCTTGAAACAGGCATTGTCTCAAAAGGAACTTTTATTAGGAGCTAGTGATAGCAAGGAAACAAAGCGAGGTCTGAGGAAAAATCCCACCCAAGCAGTATATCAAAAGCAATATTTGATACTCCTCCCCCAAGGGTCCTACTGTCCATTTGAATCTCAGCCAATCCACAGGTGGTATATTGTTTTGGTAACTGGCTCCTTTGGCATGCTCTTCAGGGTCTCTCTTGGTTTCGTTTCCCTCTGCTTCCAAATGCAAACCATCTTCCAGATAAGGGTGATGTTATTTGGCTGCATTCCTTCCCCTGGGGGAAAGGCAAAGAGGCAAGAGAGTGCAAAGCATCCCCCAAAGCATCCCCCCCTCCTAACAGGCCCCCAAAAAATTGTTATAAAAGCATAGCAAGTTTATACTAGTGTGTAGTAATAAGGAGTGATTTTGAATAGATTTGGATTATTGTGTGTTTATTTCCTAGATTAGCTTTGGGAAGTCCTGGGGGGGAGGGGGGAAAGGGGTAGGTTTGTATTACAGATTTATATGTATGATTTTTTAAGGAGGTGCCCGGTGATACCCC
>NW_015386605.1:666092-671469 GCF_001527695.2 Protobothrops mucrosquamatus | reverse complement strand
TGGGATCCTTGGATTTTAAGTTGATGATGAACCAGAATGCTATTGCAAAGATGGAAAGGCTGAACAAGGTGGGAAAAATACTTTATTCTGGGTTTTTTTAAGGTCTTACCAAGAGGATTACAGAGTTGGGGCAGGGACAAGCTTGGGATATCATCTAAATTCTCCCAGAGGGGAAATTTAATTTTGGTTGGTTGTTCAGGAGTCTATGAGAAAAATATCCTTAACTATTCCAGTTAACTGGTATCGGTCTTCTGCAAGAGAGCTATAGTTAAATCATAGGACAAAATTATTGGTTTTGACAAAGTAGAAATCCATTCAACTTTCTTTTGATAGGTACATTGAGAACTTAAAATTGTAGTGGGAGAAAAATTAGAAAATAAATAGGCCTACAGCTAGCAGCCAAATGAGTTTGATGAGCTCTAACTTTCTTGTAGGCTTTTGGATATAGCAAAGCTAAGCTTTGAACTGGAAATGTCCAAACTTTCCCTTTTACCTCCTTTAGGAAATACAATAAATAATGTTGTGGATGTATTTTTTTTCCCTCTCTCTACCCAGCCCCTGCCTCATTCCAACTGTGTGGAAAGCTGTCCTCCTGGATTCATGAAGGTGGTGCAGGAAGAGAAGCCCATCTGCTGTTACAATTGTTGTCCTTGTGCTGAAGGAACCATCTCCACCATGGAAGGTGGGTGACAGCTGGAGAAATGGGCAGACTTTGGGGAGAACCAGAGATCCTGAGATTTTACACGAATGTGCATTTTGAAAGGCTTTGCCATAATGGTTTCCACCTCTTTGAGTCTTGATGAAATCACACATTTATGTCATAGTGGATTATAAGAAATGATCTTGGAGGTTAATCTGGTATATAGGTCAAGCAAACAGGGATGCAGATCATGGATAAAGATACAGGATAAGTGAGGGTTGAGTGTTGTGAGAGATGATATTTCTTGCTCTTTATCTTTTATGATACATCTTCCATGTTTCAAATTGCAGTACCAGTTACTTGTTAGAAATTCTGTTTATATATAGCAACACAGAGGAAATAAAGAGTACAGTTGCCATGTGCTTTACTACTCAACTGTTTAACTGTAACAGGAAACAGGAAACTCTCCTTAGAATAAAAGAGCATAGAGTGTATACCATAGATCCAAACTTGTAAACATTGCCATCTATTTACTGAAGACTACTGTAGATGTTGCATAGAAATTCATTCCCACAATGAATTCCAACACCCCCATTCAACAATTACTCCTTATATTAGCCCCAGTTTGGATATTAGTTCTATAAATCTGTTTCTTATGCTTCTTCTTGTCCTTCTTTTTCCTCTTCTTCTTGTTGTCCTGACTGTCCACAGAGCTGGCGCTGCTGCTGTGGCTTTAGCCTTGGTTCTCTGAAGGGCTGAAACTGGAGTTGCTGAGGCTCTGGTTCTGGCTGAGCTGGGGGACCAGGGAAGTGGCTGCAGTCTCTTTGGAATCTCCTTCCTGTCTCTGGGTTTTAATGCTTTGCAAGGAACATAAGACAGTCATTTGACTAGGATGCCTTTATTGCTTCTGTTGTATCTCCTGATTGAAACCTCTTGTGGTCTGGTTTCTTCTTTTATAATATTTTGATGGTCTTTCTCAGTTAATCTCTTTATTGTGTCAGGAATTCTGTGCCCAAATCATCTTTGCCATGGGTGTATGCAGCTTTTTCCTCCTTGGAAGTATTAAACACCTGATTGCAGTTAGTTTATTTTCAGAGTCATGGAGATGGGAGGAGAGGAGAGGAGAGGAATCATGAGTTGGGATTGACCCAAACTTCCTTCTTGATCTTATTGGAAGATGTTCCTCTTTCTAATAATAAAAAAAATGAGGAATGCATTTTGATGTCCTCACTGCATATCCAACTCATCTTCAAGGGCCACTCCACCTAAAACATTTTTCCCATGACAAAACTAGAGTTTATCCTCTTCAGCTGGCATAACCTACATTAAGTGATCCTTTACATTTACTTCATTCCATTGTAGGCTGGCTCTCAATGGTGCCTTAAGGCACTGACAAAAGACTGGGCTCCAATTTTCAAGAGGTTCAGTAGTGGAAAGGTAAAATAATGGAACTGCCTTCCTTCCTTAAATCCTTTCTTCTTCCCTCCTTCTTTCTCAACAAGTTCATTAATGAAATTGTGTCATCAAAAAAGAAAAGTAATATTAAGCTGTTCTAGCTGGAGTTAAATAAAGAAACACACCGACTTCACCTACAAACACTCATTCACACCAACAACAAGTTTACCCAAACAATGCATTTTATTAAAGGACATGTTAAAAGGAGACCCTCCTCTTGCTCTTTTTCAGATGCAGACAAATGTACCCAATGTCCAGAAGATCAACATCCAAACGTCAATAGAGTTCACTGTATCCCCAAGATTAAAAGCTATCTTTCTTATAAGGAAAATCTGGGGATTATTCTGACTTCCATGACCTTGATCCTCTCTTTAACCACAGGCTTTGGCTTGAGGATCTTCATTAAATTCCTGGAAACACCAATTGTCAAAGCCAACAACCGGGACCTCTCCTACATTCTTCTAGTCTCTCTCCTGCTTTCCATCCTGACTTCCTTCCTGTTCATTGGCCGGCCAAGGAGAGTGACCTGCCTCCTCCAACAAACAGCATTCAGCATTGTCTTCTCAATTGCCATTTCTTCAATCTTGGCCAAAACAATCACAGTGGTGTTAGCCTTCTTGGCCACAAAACCAGGAAATAAAGTGCAGAGATGGTTGGGGAAGAGCTTGGCTAACTCCATTGTCCTTTCTTGTTCTGGTCTCCAAGCTATCATCTGCATCATCTGGTTGAGCACCTTCACCCCATTCCCTGACTCTGACATGCACTCCCAACCTAGAGAGATCATCCTACAATGCAATGAAGGCTCTGTCGCCATGTTTTATGCTGCCCTTGGGTACATGGGCTTCTTGTCTGCTGTCTGCTTCACAGTGGCTTTCCTGGCCAGGAATCTCCCTGGGGTCTTCAATGAAGCCAAGCTGATCTCCTTCAGCATGCTGGTCTTCTGCAGTGTCTGGGTGTCCTTTGTGCCTGGCTACCTGAGCACTAAGGGGAAGTACACAGTGGCTGTTCAGGTCTTCTCCATCTTGGCCTCCAGTGCTGGATTGCTGGGCTGCATCTTCAGCCCCAAGTGCTACATTATTATTTTCCGGCCACATCTAAATACCAAAGAACATTTTATGTCAAAATTTAAAAAATGACCTTTACAAATCTGTTATTTTTCAAAAAATGTCATTTAGTAGGCTTAATTAACAGGTTTTGATCATTTAATGTTTGTTTATTTATTTATGAAATCTAAAATGCTGCCCATCTTGGCTAGAGATGACTCTGGGAAACTTAGAAATGAGACAAAAGAAAACAAAAGATTAAAATAATAAATAGTAGCATTAATATTGGTTTAAAATTGACAAATAAGGGAAGGAAGGGAGCAAGATGCACATGGGGAGGAGGTATTCTTCTTATTTCTAAAGCTACCCATATTTATTTTCCTCCATATTCCTAAAGAAACCAATAGCAATATACCAAGTCTCGTTTTTAGTCAAAACAGTGTGGCTAAAATCAGTTTCCAGATGAATGGGACTATTTGGTAGGCAAATGAAGACATAAAGAATGTGGCCTTGCAGCTCACAGTAACCTGTGGTAAGTTTCATCATAACATCCCCATAGCAACCCCTGAATCTGAAGATGCAAATATTTCTTATATTTAAGATCATTTTTCTTTGCAGATAACAGAAGGGCAAGAAGTAACCTGAGATTTATTATGCTATTGTTGTCCCAAAAATGGTTCAGCCTGGCGCAGAAGCCAATCAGAGCCAAACACAAGTGATATACTTTCGCAAAACTCTTATTGACGCACTTCAGCAAAAGGGTCCCAACTGCTAAGGGAGCTGAGACCCTGAACAACAGCAGAGCACGATCTTTTATAGAGTTGATTTCCAGAAATAGGGAAGTAACATTTCACAAAGCTATTACCTGTTTCGGAGTTCTACCTTGCTTTTAGTCTGCGTGTCCATTTCTCTATGGAGTTGCACCTTGTTTGAGCATATATGTCATTTTGCCCTTAAAGAATCATGCCTTGGTTAAACACTACCTGTCCTTTTGTTCCTACTTGTGGTTTCTGTTGCCAGATCTTGTCACTGCCTATCAAATTTGAGTAGGTGTTATTACCATTTCTTTATTTCAAACTGACACGTTTATGCAGTTACATTTCTCTCAGGTATCCCTCCCCTCCCAAAATGGGGATATATATTGTTTCTTAGTGAGTGATCCATCACTATTATTTATAAATATGGATGGATGGATCATTTCCCCCCTTTTTTGCATTATTTCCCCTCCTTTCTGAAATGTATAACTAGTTATATATTTATTTAATAAACAAATTTATATGGACACCCAACTCACAAATAGGTTACTTTGGATGGCTTATAACATTAAACATAACAACATAATAATAATAATAATAATAATAATAATAATAATAATAATAATAATAATAATAATAATAATAATAATAAAAAATTGGAAGGCACCTTGAAGGTCATCTAGTACAACTCCCTGCTCCCTATACCATTTCGGACAAATGGCTGTCCAGTCTCTTCTTAAAAACTTCCAGTGTTGGAGCATTCACCACTTCTGGAGGCAGGTTGTTCCACTGGTTGATTGTTCTAACTGTTAGGAAGTTTCTCTTTAGTTCTAAGTTGCTTCTCTCCTTGATTAGTTTCCATCTGTTGCTTCTTGTCCTGCCTTCAGGCGCCTTGGGAAATAGCTTGACTCCCTCTTCTTTGTGGCAGCCCCTGAGGTATTGGAATACTGCTATCATGTCCCCCCTCGTCCTTTTCTTCATTAAACTCTACATAGCCAATTCCAGCAGCCTTTCCTTATATGCTTTGGTCTCCAGTCCCCTAATCATCTTTGTTGCTCTTCTCTGTACTCTTTTTAGAGTCTCAACATCTTTTTTACATCGTGGTGACCAAAACTGGATGCAGTATTCCAAGTGTGGCCTTACCAAGGCATTGTAAAGTGGTATTAATACTTCACGTGATCTTGATTCTATCCCTCTGTTAATGCAGCCCAGCGCTGTGTTGGCCTTTTTGGCAGCTGCAGCACACTGCTAGCTCATATTTAAGTGATTGTCCACTAGGACTCCCAGGTCCCTCTCACAGTTACTACTATTGAGCAAGGTACCCCCTATACTATACCTGTACATTTGGTTTTTCTTGCCTAAATGTAGAACCTTACTTTTTTCACCACTGAATTTCATTTTGTTAGATAGCGCCCAGTGTTCAAGTCTGTCCAGATCCTCCTGTATCCTAAGCCTGTCTTCTGGAGTGTTGGCTATTCCTGCCA
>NW_015386605.1:654102-666036 GCF_001527695.2 Protobothrops mucrosquamatus | reverse complement strand
TTACTACTATTGAGCAAGGTACCCCCTATACTATACCTGTACATTTGGTTTTTCTTGCCTAAATGTAGAACCTTACTTTTTTCACCACTGAATTTCATTTTGTTAGATAGCGCCCAGTGTTCAAGTCTGTCCAGATCCTCCTGTATCCTAAGCCTGTCTTCTGGAGTGTTGGCTATTCCTGCCAGCTTGGTGTCATCTGAAAATTTGATGATTTCCCCATCTATCCCCTCGTCCAAATCATTGATGAAGATGTTGAATTTGGTGAATTTGCTGCATACACATTTAGCCATGTTATTTTTTGGAGGATGGAGGATATGCAGTGCCTTCAGCTGTTTCAATTTGTTTATTTAGCAAGTTTCTCTGTCTGCAGCTCCTATGCAACCTCCAGCATGGTGAGTTCCTTGCTGTTGGGTGTTTAAAAGGAAGGGGACAGAGTGGGGAATGAGGAAGAATATTAATGATGTTTCCTCATCTCCTTACTTCTGGCATGAAAGGTTGGAGCTAGAAAATAGGCCTGCTGGCTTTGGCTCCCCTCCCTGGATGGAGATTTTAACCAGGACAGTCTCACCAGGCTAATTTGCCTGACAGTATTAGGTTTCATGAATGGGGAGTTTTGACCCTCCCAAAAGGAAATATTTTACCCCAGGACAGAAGGGAAAGTTGTGTGGCATGCAGGGGGAGGAGAGACAATATATATATCACCCCCACTGCTACTCAGATCTCCATTTTGTTGTGCCAATTTACTTTTTTTGGGATGGAGACTTTGACGGAGATAGCAGCATTTGGAAGAGACAGTTAAGGTGTCTCTGCTTGTAACAGTAACAGGAAAGAATTGGGAAAGAGTTTTGGGGAAGAGAAATTGGAAGTGTTTTTAAGGAGGGAACTTAAAGGTGTTTGTGAGGAATGTTTTTCAGGGGAAGGGAGAAATCCCATGGATGGCAATAGATGTCGATGATTCAGAAAGGGAGGAAAAGGGCTCAGAACAATTCCTGTCACCTCCCTCCCAGCCTTTTAGTTAAAATGAAAGTGAAGGAGAAAGATTTTTTATTATTGCAGCAATTTTAGCATTGAAAATGCTCTCTTGTTGGAGCAATGAGGTTGTGCATGTGAGGATGGACTACTAGGTTAGGATTTTTTTAAAATTGTGCTGCTGCAGATCAGGAATGTTCTTCCAGGGAGTTGAATTAAAAGATTGAATCCCCCCACCTGGGGAGAGGGGCAAAATCAGCGCTCTCTAGAGAGCCCTCCCTCTCTCCCACAAGAAGCAAAAATCATTGGGATTGAAGATTATGGACTGCTGGAGAAATCGCACCTTGTAGCTCTCTCTCTTCTTCTCTTCTTTTCTTCACTGATGGGAGGATACTGCAGATGCTTCTGCAGCACCCTAAGAGGGAGGGGTGAATCAATGGGTTGAAGATTTGTGGCTGTGGGCTGATGACACCTGCTCATGTACAAAGTTTATCATGCCTTGGTAAACTTGCCTCTGCCTTCTTAGGATCTGTGAAACTAGGCCAAGCATCCCCAATCTTCAAGGATTCTTCAGTGTAAGGTTTTTTTTTTCAGAACTATACATGGGTTGAGATGTTGCAGGCATGACAACANTGGGATCCTTGGATTTTAAGTTGATGATGAACCAGAATGCTATTGCAAAGATGGAAAGGCTGAACAAGGTGGGAAAAATACTTTATTCTGGGTTTTTTTAAGGTCTTACCAAGAGGATTACAGAGTTGGGGCAGGGACAAGCTTGGGATATCATCTAAATTCTCCCAGAGGGGAAATTTAATTTTGGTTGGTTGTTCAGAAGTCTATGAGAAAAATATCCTTAACTATTCCAGTTAACTGGTATCGGTCTTCTGCAAGAGAGCTATAGTTAAATCATAGGACAAAATTATTGGTTTTGACAAAGTAGAAATCCATTCAACTTTCTTTTGATAGGTACATTGAGAACTTAAAATTGTAGTGGGAGAAAAATTAGAAAATAAATAGGCCTACAGCTAGCAGCCAAATGAGTTTGATGAGCTCTAAGTTTCTTGTAGGCTTTTGGATATAGCAAAGCTAAGCTTTGAACTGGAAATGTCCAAACTTTCCCTTTTACCTCCTTTAGGAAATACAATAAATAATGTTGTGGGTGTATTTTTTTTCCCTCTCTCTACCCAGCCCCTGCCTCATTCCAACTGTGTGGAAAGCTGTCCTCCTGGATTCATGAAGGTGGTGCAGGAAGAGAAGCCCATCTGCTGTTACAATTGTTGTCCTTGTGCTGAAGGAACCATCTCCACCATGGAAGGTGGGTGACAGCTGGAGAAATGGGCAGACTTTGGGGAGAACCAGAGATCCTGAGATTTTACACAAATGTGCATTTTGAAAGGCTTTGCCATAATGGTTTCCACCTCTTTGAGTCTTGATCAAATCACACATTTATGTCATAGTGGATTATAAGAAATGATCTTGGAGGTTAATCTGGTATATAGGTCAAGCAAACAGGGATGCAGATCATGGATAAAGATACAGGATAAGTGAGGGTTGAGTGTTGTGAGAGATGATATTTCTTGCTCTTTATCTTTTATGATACATCTTCCATGTTTCAAATTGCAGTACCAGTTACTTGTTAGAAATTCTGTTTATATATAGCAACACAGAGGAAATAAAGAGTACAGTTGCCATGTGCTTTACTACTCAACTGTTTAACTGTAACAGGAAACAGGAAACTCTCCTTAGAATAAAAGAGCATAGAGTGTATACCATAGATCCAAACTTGTAAACATTGCCATCTTTTTACTGAACACTACTGTAGATGTTGCATAGAAATTCATTCCCACAATGAATTCCAACACCCCCATTCAACAATTACTCCTTATATTAGCCCCAGTTTGGATCTTAGTTCTATAAATCTGTTTCTTATGCTTCTTCTTGTCCTTCTTTTTCCTCTTCTTCTTGTTGTCCTGACTGTCCACAGAGCTGGCGCTGCTGCTGTGGCTTTAGCCTTGGTTCTCTGAAGGGCTGAAACTGGAGTTGCTGAGGCTCTGGTTCTGGCTGAGCTGGGGGACCAGGGAAGTGGCTGCAGTCTCTTTGGAATCTCCTTCCTGTCTCTGGGTTTTAATGCTTTGCAAGGAACATAAGACAGTCATTTGGCTAGGATGCCTTTATTGCTTCTGTTGTATCTCCTGATTGAAACCTCTTGTGGTCTGGTTTCTTCTTTTATAATATTTTGATGGTCTTTCTCAGTTAATCTCTTTATTGTGTCAGGACTTCTGTGCCCAAATCATCTGTGCCATGGGTGTATGCAGCTTTTTCCTCCTTGGAAGTATTAAATACCTGATTGCAGTTAGTTTATTTTCAGAGTCATGGAGATGGGAGGAGAGGAGAGGAGAGGAGAGGAGAGGAGAGGAGACAAGAGGAATCATGAGTTGGGATTGACCCAAACTTCCTTCTTGATCTTATTGGAAGATGTTCCTCTTTCTAATAATAAAAAAATGAGGAATGCATTTTGATGTCCTCACTGCATATCCAACTCATCTTCAAGGGCCACTCCACCTAAAACATTTTTCCCATGACAAAACTAGAGTTTATCCTCTTCAGCTGGCATAACCTACATTAAGTGATCCTTTACATTTACTTCATTCCATTGTAGGCTGGCTCTCAATAGTGCCTTAAGGCACTGACAAAAGACTGGGCTTCAATTTTCAAGAGGTTCAGCAGTGGAAAGGTAAAATAATGGAACTGCCTTCCTTCCTTAAATCCTTTCTTCTTCCCTCCTTCTTTCTCAACAAGTTCATTAATGAAATTGTGTCATCAAAAAAGAAAAGTAATATTAAGCTGTTCTAGCTGGAGTTAAATAAAGAAACATGCCGATTTCACCTACAAACACTCATTCACACCAACAACAAGTTTACCCAAACAATGCATTTTATTAAAGGACATGTTAAAGGGAGACCCTCTTCTTGTTCTTTTTCAGATGCAGACAAATGTACCCAATGTCCAGAAGATCAACATCCAAACGTCAATAGAGTTCACTGTATCCCCAAGATTAAAAGCTATCTTTCTTATAAGGAAAATCTGGGGATTATCCTGACTTCCATGACCTTGATCCTCTCTTTAACCACAGGCTTTGGCTTGAGGATCTTCATTAAATTCCTGGAAACACCAATTGTCAAAGCCAACAACCGGGACCTCTCCTACATTCTTCTAGTCTCTCTCCTGCTTTCCATCCTGACTTCCTTCCTGTTCATTGGCCGGCCAAGGAGAGTGACCTGCCTCCTCCAACAAACAGCATTCAGCATTGTCTTCTCAATTGCCATTTCTTCAATCTTGGCCAAAACAATCACAGTGGTGTTAGCCTTCTTGGCCACAAAACCAGGGAATAAAGTGCAGAGATGGTTGGGGAAGAGCTTGGCTAACTCCATTGTCCTTTCTTGTTCTGGTCTCCAAGCTATCATCTGCATCATCTGGTTGAGCACCTTCCCCCCATTCCCTGACTCTGACATGCACTCCCAACCTAGAGAGATCATCCTACAATGCAATGAAGGCTCTGTTGCCATGTTTTATGCTGCCCTTGGGTACATGGGCTTCTTGTCTGCTGTCTGCTTCACAGTGGCTTTCCTGGCCAGGAATCTCCCTGGGGTCTTCAATGAAGCCAAGCTGATCTCCTTCAGCATGCTGGTCTTCTGCAGTGTCTGGGTGTCCTTTGTGCCTGGCTACCTGAGCACTAAGGGGAAGTACACAGTGGCTGTTCAGGTCTTCTCCATCTTGGCCTCCAGTGCTGGATTGCTGGGCTGCATCTTCAGCCCCAAGTGCTACATTATTATTTTCCGGCCACATCTAAATACCAAAGAACATTTTATGTCAAAATTAAAAAAATGACCTTTACAAATCTGTTATTTTTCAAAAAATGTCATTTAGTAGGCTTAATTAACAGGTTTTGATCATTTAATGTTTGTTTATTTATTTATGAAATCTAAAATGCTGCCCATCTTGGCTAGAGATGACTCTGGGAAACTTAGAAACGAGACAAAAGAAAACAAAAGATTAAAATAATAAATAGTAGCATTAATATTGGTTTAAAATTGACAAATAAGGGAAGGAAGGGAGCAAGATGCACATGGGGAGGAGGTATTCTTCTTATTTCTAAAGCTACCCATATTTATTTTCCTCCATATTCCTAAAGAAACCAATAGCAATATACCAAGTCTCGTTTTTAGTCAAAACAGTGTGGCTAAAATCAGTTTCCAGATGAATAGGACTATTTGGTAGGCAAATGAAGACATAAAGAATGTGGCCTTGCAGCTCACAGTAACCTGTGGTAAGTTTCATCATAACATCCCCATAGCAACCCCTGAATCTGAAGATGCAAATATTTCTTATATTTAAGATCACTTTTCTTTGCAGATAACAGAAGGGCAAGAAGTAACCTGAGATTTATTATGCTATTGTTGTCCCAAAAATGGTTCAGCCTGGTGCAGAAGCCAATCAGAGCCAAACACAAATGATATACTTTCGCAAAACTTTTATTGACGCACTTCAGCAAAAGGGTCCCAACTGCTAAGGGAGCTGAGACCCTGAACAACAGCACAGCACGATCTTTTATAGAGTTGATTTCCAGAAATAGGGAAGTAACATTTCACAAAGCTATTACCTGTTTCGGAGTTCTACCTTGCTTTTAGTCTGCGTGTCCATTTCTCTATGGAGTTGCACCTTGTTTGAGCATATATGTCATTTTGCCCTTATAGAATCATGCCTTGGTTAAACACTACATGTCCTTTTGTTCCTACTTGTGGTTTCTGTTGCCAGATCTTGTCACTGCCTATCAAATTTGAGTAGGTGTTATTACCATTTCTTTATTTCAAACTGACACGTTTAGGCAGTTACATTTCTCTCAGGTATCCCTCCCCTCCCAAAATGGGGATATATATTGTTTCTTAGTGAGTGATCCATCACTATTATTTATAAATATGGATGGATGGATCATTTCCCCCCTTTTTTGCATTATTTCCCCTCCTTTCTGAAATGTATAACTAGTTATATATTTATTTAATAAACAAATTTATATGGACACCCAACTCACAAATAGGTTACTTTGGATGGCTTATAACATTAAACATAACAACATAAAAACTCATAAAAACACATCACATTCATACAGTATGATAGAATCTCTTTGTTTGAAGGAGTTTCTCACTATTCTTTTGGAGAGGACTCCACTCCCAGTATATTTTTCTTTTCTTTTTTTCAGCATCCAGTCAGGATTGACTCTATATGTTTAATGTTAAATTTATTTGATACTTGGGTCAGTTTTTATCCTTTTTGTTGATGTTAGTTCTGGGTGTATCTTTGTTTGTTTGTTTTTCTCTTTTGTATTTTATTTTTTATGATAAAATATATTGTTTAATAAACATTGTAGTGAAGTCTGATTATTTGCTTTGGATCCAGTGTTTTGATTCTGGAGAAACTGGTGTCAGAAGTGGGATTTGCAATTTTTTATCTGTGACCAGGGATGACAACAGGGCATATGTATGTGTTCAGTGGTGGGATTCAAATATGTGAACAACCAGTTCTCTGTGTGGATGCTGCTTCTGGAAGTCCATTCTTGGCCTGGGCAACAAAAAAATAGCTACCGGTTCTGCCGAAGTGGTGCAAACTGGCTGAATCCCATCATTGTATGTATTGTAATGATCCCATGTCCTTTCCTACTGCCAGAAAGGGCACATTTAGGTATGTGTTTAAGGCAACAGTCTATGTCTAAAAGTGTCATGGTTCCGATAGATAAAACCCATCAAAAGAACTTCAAGGCAAGAATTCTTCCTTAAAGAGCATTTTATTCAGGAAACAAAGTATTGGCACTACATAGTTGAACCCAAAACTAAAATCCCTTTCCCTGGACACAAAGTAACAAATTGCAATTCCCACCCCCAATAAACAGTCATAAATCACGTTCTCCAATTAGCCTGAAATATGGGCTTTCTCTCTAGCTCCTCAGCCTGCCAAACCTATCAGTTTGTCCTTGATTTCCAACAGAGCAGCAGTTATTATTATGGCTAGCTGAGCTCAAGCATTCATCCCAACCCCACTTCTGCACCTGATTTCTAAATAGAAGAAAAAGCATGTTAAAAGCAAAGCGGAAATGGCTGCAATTTTCATCAATTGTCAGAGCAGGAACATCCAATGTTTACAGCATTGACAAAAAGTTTATTTTGGCTAAGGAGGTTTGTTAAATGTGTGTGGCCCTTTATCATTCCATTTTTTGGCCACCCTTGGCCATGAAGTGAGCTCAACTCAGCAAAGACTGGAAGTGTCTGGCAAGGGGAATTTGGCTTTGGAGGGGTGAGCATGGCCCTTCACTGCTTACTTTGTTCACTTTGGGTTTCAGGCAAAGAGGAGCAGCAATCAGGCTGTCTGCTGTCAACCTTCAGAGGACTTTTCGAGACGTAAGGGTTTAAGAAAAAAGAGAACTTTCTCTTGGATTGAGAGGCACAACCCCCTGATAAAAAAAAAGTCAGTCCATATGCTTGTGTGAAGTTATTTTATAGGGATTCCCTAAATAAGACCAAAAATGGATAATAATAATAATAATAATAATAATAATAATAATAATAATAATAATAATAATAATAATAATAATAATAATAATAATAATAATAATAATAATAATAATAATAATAATAATAATAATAATAATAAATATTGGAAGGCACCTTGGAGGTCATCTAGTACAACTCCCTGCTCCCTATACCATTTCAGACAAATGGCTGTCCAGTCTCTTCTTAAAAACTTCCAGTGTTGGAGCATTCACCACTTCTGGAGGCAGGTTGTTCCACTGGTTAATTGTTCTAACTGTCAGGAAGTTTCTCCTTAGTTCTAAGTTGCTTCTCTCCTTGATTAGTTTCCATCCGTTGCTTCTTGTTCTGCCTTCAGGCGCCTTGGGAAATAGCTTGACTCCCTCTTCTTTGTGGCAGCCCCTGAGGTATTGGAATACTGCTATCATGTCCCCCCTCGTCCTTCTCTTCATTAAACTCTACATAGCCAATTCCAGCAGCCTTTCCTTATATGCTTTGGTCTCCAGTCCCCTAATAATCTTTGTTGCTCTTCTCTGTACTCTTTTTAGAGTCTCAACATCTTTTTTACATCGTGGTGACCAAAACTGGATGCAGTATTCCAAGTGTGGCCTTACCAAGGCATTGTAAAGTGGTATTAATACTTCACATGATCTTGATTCTATCCCTCTGTTAATGCAGCCCAGCACTGTGTTGGCCTTTTTGGCAGCTGCAGCACACTGCTAGCTCATATTTAAGTGATTGTCCATTAGGACTCCGAGGTCCCTCTCACAGTTACTACTATTGAGCAAGGTACCCCCTATACTATACCTGTACATTTGGTTTTTCTTGCCTAAATGTAGAACCTTACTTTTTTCACCATTGAATTTCATTTTGTTAGATAGCGCTCAGTGTTCAAGTCTGTCCAGATCCTCCTGTATCCTAAGCCTGTCTTCTGGAGTGTTGGCTATTCCTGCCAGCTTGGTGTCATCTGCAAATTTGATGATTTCCCCATCTATCCCCTCATCCAAATCATTGATGAAGATGTTGAATTTGGTGAATTTGGTGCATACACATTTAGCCATGTTATTTTTTGGAGGATGGAGGATATGCAGTGCCTTCAGCTGCTTCAATTTGTTTATTTAGTACGTTTCTCTGTCTGCAGCTCCTATGCAACCTCCAGCATGGTGAGTTCCTTGCTGTTGGGTGTTTAAAAGGAAGGGGACAGAGTGGGGAAAGAGGAAGAATATTAATGATGTTTCCTCATCTCCTTACTTCTGGCATGAAAGGTTGGAGCTAGGAAATAGGCCTGCTGGCTTTGGCTCCCCTCCCTGGATGGAGATTTTAACCAGGACAGTCTCACCAGCCTAATTTGCCTGACAGTATTAGGTTTCATGAATGGGGAGTTTTGACCCTCCCAAAAGGAAATATTTTACCCCAGAACAGAAGGGAAAGTTGTGTGGCATGCAGTGGGAGAAGAGACAATATATATCACCCCCACTGCTACTCAGATCTCCATTTTGTTGTGCCAATTTACTTTTTTTGGGATGGAGACTTTGACGGAGATAGCAGCATTTGGAAGAGACAGTTAAGGTGTCTCTGCTTGTAACAGTAACAGGAAAGAATTGGGAAAGAGTTTTGGGGAAGAGAAATTGGAAGTGTTTTTAAGGAGGGAACTTAAAGGTGTTTGTGAGGAATGTTTTTCAGGGGAAGGGAGAAATCCCATGGATGGCAATGGATGTCGATGATTCAGAAAGGGAGGAAAAGGGCTCAGAACAATTCCTGTCTCCTCCCTCCCAGCCTTTTAGTTAAAATGAAAGTGAAGGAGAAAGATTTTTTATTATTGTAGCAATTTTAGCATTGAAAATGCTCTCTTGTTGGAGCAAAGAGGTTGTGCATGTGAGGATGGACTACTAGGTTAGGATTTTTTTAAAATTGTGCTGCTGCAGATCAGGAATGTTCTTCCAGGGAGTTGAATTAAAAGATTGAATCCCCCCACCTGGGGAGAGGGGCAAAATCAGCGCTCTCTAGAGAGCCCTCCCTCTCTCCCACAAGAAGCAAAAATCATTGGGATTGAAGATTATGGACTGCTGGAGAAATCGCACCTTGTAGCTCTCTCTCTTCTTCTCTTCTTTTCTTCACTGATGGGAGGATACTGCAGATGCTTCTGCAGCACCCTAAGAGGGAGGGGTGATTCAATGGGTTGAAGATTTGTGGCTGTGGGCTGATGACACCTGCTCATGTACAAAGTTTATCATGCCTTGGTAAACTTGCCTCTGCCTTCTTAGGATCTGTGAAACTAGGCCAAGCATCCCCAATCTTCAAGGATTCTTCAGTGTAAGGTTTTTTTTTTCAGAACTATACATGGGTTGAGATGTTGCAGGCATGACAACAGCTTTGCTAATATGGGCTCTGGACGTTTTGCTGATATAGGTGCCAATCTATCTGCAAGAACAGCTGAATTAATTCTTGCATTGTGCCCATACATTCAGTTTCTACAAACTTGTGAAGAATCTCATCTGCCAACCCTTCCTGAAATTGATCATTCAGGGCAACTTCATTCTGCAAAGTGTGTTTTGGAGGAGAAGCATGGAAATGAGTCATTTAAATTTGATCCAAGGTTCAAGAGCAGGGTCAGCATCTAAGGGTCAAGAGTGAAATTCATACACAGGGATCACATTTGAGCATTAAATGTCATTTCCAGCAAAGAGATCAGAGGGAACAAAGTCTCTTCTACAAGCTGAGACTCCTCAGAATGTTGCTGCAGGCAACTGTCATTGATTGGAATCTTGAATCTGTTGCTAGGCAACTAACCTAATTGAACCTCCCTACTGCTCTCTTTCTCCTGGACCATGTCAATTCAACACCTCAAGAGCCAAAGGAGGAAAAACATAGGGGACAAAGGGCTACCTTGTCTTGTTCCTTTCTGGATATCTCATGGTTTAATTAGATCACCATTAACCATAATTCTGAGATGTATGTATTAATTTAATTCCTTGGATAAAATTCTCTCCAAAGTCCATATCTTCCAGACCTTAAATGAAAATTGTCAAAAGCTTTCTCTGCATCTAAGAAGATTAACCCAGCTTGTTTTTCATTAAATTGTTGTAAATATTCTATTATATCCAATACAATTCTCGCATTATCTTTTGTCTTTTATGTAACAATAGCCTTTGATCTTCACGAATAAACTCTTGAAAAATATTTTAATCTATCAGCCAAAACTAATGTAAACAGTTTATAATCACCATTCAATAGGGAAATTGGTCTATAACAGACATGTCAAACGCATGACATCACGTGATGTCACGAGATGTATCGGGACTGTTTTGCCAGTGCCGGCAATGGGGTGGGCGTGGCTTCCAGATGACACATCCGGCCTGCAGGACGGCAGTTTGATACCCCTGGTCTATAATATATAATATATCTATAAGAGTGTTTCCTGGAAGCTTAGGCATCATATTAACATTTTAAAATGTGATATTAGCATTTTCAACATGAGTTCATTAATGTCAGGAAAACATTTGTTTTTCTTCTTGGCCAAAGCCATTTCTTTTGGGATAGGAATACATGTTTTTCAGCACTAAACAACAGAGAATGTATTCTGGTCCTTGAACACAGTTGAAAGTTTTAAAAAAGATACCCAGCCCAAAAAGAATAACATAACTATTTATGTTATGTTATTTAGAGAATGCTATTTAGAGAATGTTATTTAGAATCAATGTTTTCACTGTTCAGTGTAACTGAGCATGTAATCAATTCCTTTTATTTTATCTATCGTGTTTATACATTGCCTATCTTGGCAAGAGGTGACACTAGGTGGCTTACAATCAAGAATTAACAAGATAAAACACTCAACACTAAAATAAAAAATTATTAACAATAAAATTGACTTTTATAGTTCAATCACTTGCTTTCTGTTGTATTACATACAACAAATGTACCATATATACTCTATAAATAGACTTGAACCCACCTGAATAAACTTGTGAGTTTTTCCCTACTGGAAAAGAGTAATGTAAACCATCAATTTGCCACTTGGGGAATGTTATCTAGAATCAATCTAGAATCAATCAACTTCCATTGTGGAAGTTTCACATGTAATCAATGCTTTCTATTGTTTGATCGCTTGCTTTCTGATGTATCACACATGTATTGCAAATGTATCATTTGTTTCTGTACCCTATAAAAAGACTTGACCTCCTCTTAATAATTTTTTTTTTTGCCTGAATTACCTGGTGATTTGAATTTTCTGCTGGTCAAAGAAGCCACTTAGCAAAAGTAAAAGTATCTCTTCCAGAATTAAGTTCTAATCTGCTCATTGTTAGATTATCACAGCCCAAATGAAATAGTGTGTGTATGGGGGGACCTGTTATCAGAATGGATGGTTACCTAATATCTTGCCATTTTC
>NW_015386605.1:648385-651694 GCF_001527695.2 Protobothrops mucrosquamatus | reverse complement strand
ATTTTTTTTTTTGCCTGAATTACCTGGTGATTTGAATTTTCTGCTGGTCAAAGAAGCCACTTAGCAAAAGTAAAAGTATCTCTTCCAGAATTAAGTTCTAATCTGCTCATTGTTAGATTATCACAGCCCAAATGAAATAGTGTGTGTATGGGGGGACCTGTTATCAGAATGGATGGTTACCTAATATCTTGCCATTTTCTCTATTGTATATTGGAGTTTGGGTAGACACCTGAGCATCAACCATGCAAGAGCTAGAAAGACTTTGTGAAAGAAACTCTATTGTCACTGTGACATCCAGCCAAGGGAACTAGAAGCCACAGCTGCTAACAGAACATCTGGCAAGCCCTGTGCTATGCAATCTCTGATGGCTTTGAAGACCAGCACCACCCAAAGCTGATAGAAAACTATGCATGGCATCACAGAATAACACCCACAGTTAATATAACAATGGTCTTTTAGTGCCCTCCTTTTGTAGATTCTGAACCTCCAGGCTGGGCCTGCAGAGCCAACCCAGATGAAGTGCACAACAGTTCTTCAAACTCAAAGGACTACCATACAGAGAAAAAAATACTAGCAGAAATGAAACGTCTTACATGCACTAAATGAAGGATGAATGCATGATGCTCCTATATTCCCAGAAGAGGATCCACCCACTACTGGAAAATCCTCTCATTTCTTTAGGCCATCTGAAATCAACCAGGATCTCCAACTTTTCCCAACATCCAACTGGGTTGCAATCTCAGTGACAATTATTGGAACTTCAGAATGACTTGGGATGTTGTGCTGGACCTTCTCTTGGCTGGGGAGGTGAATGTTCCTAACTACAGTTGTGGAAGGCAGAAGGACCTTTTCAATGTCCTTGAAGGGACTGAGACTGAAATCTCCTCTCAGAACACCACCATGTTGGTCACCCACAAAATCCCACATGTATGTCCATAACATTCTATACCATACTTCCCATGTTATAGGTGTCAGTAGGTTGAAATGAAATGAAAGTTGTCATCCATCCCATTTGTTTAATTAACAAAGAAAGACTCCTGGTTAATTTCTTTTTCAAGAGTATACTTTATTGAGAACTAAGCGGTTACAGATTAGAGCAGTCTGAGAATCTGTTGGCTTGGCATGAAAATGATGCAATTAACATTTCCTTTTTCCCTGTCCACCCCTCTGTTATCAGTCAACATCCAATTAAAAGTTCTCAGGTTGTTTTGGAAAGGGACCCTGCGTTTGAACCTTTCCCATTTCACATTCCTTTTGCTGACCTTATGCTTGATTGGTGTTCCTCACAGGCCAGCTCAGCTTCAAACCCAACCCCCAACCCCTCACATTCCAATCTCTCCCTCTCCCACTGTTTCTGATGTCAATCTGGTGAAAGATGCAATGTGAAGCCAGCAGCAGAATGACAGCTATGACAAAACTAATGAGAAGGTAAGCATTCCCTATGCCCAAGTTCCTATCTGCAAGAGTAGAAATCACTTGATTCTTCATAACAACCACCATTTTAAAATTAATTTTACTTTTCTTTTTCTGTGAAAAAGGCAGCTCACATTATTGCATACTGTTAATATCGCCTTTTCATTCTTTTTCGGGTCAACTCTGTTTTGAAAGAACAAATTATTATTACCACTTCAGTGACATTCAGACCTTTTCTGCTTCTTTTATACAATTTGTAGATAAAGCATATTCTTTTAACTCTTCAACCCCACCCCCACCCCATATATTTCTGGCACATGAACAAGATTACCATTACACAAGAATCATGTTTGAAAAAACTGGATATGTCATTTCTTGGACTCAGGTAGTTTAAGGGCACTGGACAGATATTCTGCCTTAAAGATTCAAAAATGCTCAGTGGACATCTTGGAATGTTACTGTACAAGGTTGGGGACCTTATCTTCTCAATACCCTTTAATTATTTCAAATAAAATCATTATCCCTATTTTGTATGGAGAGCAGCTTGGATCATTTTCTAGGTGTGGACTATTGGAAAATGCTAAGTTTTTAAATTTTTCTGTCTCACATTTCTTCATTTCTTCTTATTGTAAGTTGCTCCCTTGTATTCAGGTCTGGCCTCAGAATGATAATGTAGCACTTTGGGATGAATATGCAGCCCAGCAGACCAGCATTGGAGGCCAGGATGGAGAAGACTTGCACAGCCACCATGTATTTTCCTTTGGTGCTCTGGTAGGTGGGCACAAAACTCACCCAAACACTGAAAAAAACCAACATGCTGAAAGTGATCAGTTTGGCTTCATTGAAGGCCCCAGGGAGATTTCTGGCCAGGAAAGCCACTGTGAAACAGATTGCAGCCAGGAAACCCAGGTAGCTGAGGGTGATATAGAACAAGACAACAGAGCCTTCATTGCATTGCAAGTTGATAACGCCAGGCTGGGAGTGGAGGTCAGAGTCAGGGAACGGTGGAGAAACTCCCAGCCAGATGGAACAGATGATAACTTGTACAACAGTACAAGAAAGGATAATGGAGTTGGCCAAGCTCTTCCCCAACCACCTCTTTACCCGGTTTCCTGGTTTGGTGGCCAGGAAAGCCAGTACCACTGTGATTGTTTTAGCCAGGAGGGAAGAAATAGCAACTGAGAAGGTGATGCTGAAAACCATTTGTTGGAGAAGGCAGGTGGCTTTCCTTGGTTGACCAATGAACAGAAAAGGAGACAAGAAGCAAAGCAGGAGAGAGAACAGGAGTATGTAAGAGAGGTCTTGGTTGTTGGCTTTCACAATGGGAGTTTCTTGGTATTGAAGGAACATGTTTAACACAAATCCTGTAGTTAGGAACAAGAATAGGGCAAAAGAGACCAGGATGATCCCCAGATATTCTTCATAAGACAGGAAGGATATAACTTTGGGGATACATTGGACTCGGCCCTCATTTGGATATTTGTCATTGGGACACTTGGTGCATTTTTCCATATCTGAGAAAAGAAAAAAGCAACATTTCTTCAATATTCTGTCCTTTTAAATTTCAAGAAATGTATTCTTGGGACAACAGCTAATAGCATGAGCATTTTCTAAGAAGCATTTTTTAAAAGTTGAAGTAAAAACAAAATTCTGAAGTACATAATTTGTCTGTCTGTCTGTCTGTCTGTCTGTCTGTCTGTCTGTCTGTCTGTCTGTCTGTCTGTCTGTCTATCTATCTATCTATCTATCTATCTATCTATCTATCTTTATCTCTCTTCCTCTTTATATAACCTGCCAAATGTGCATAACCTCCATGGGAACTTACAATATTAGAAGTTAATAATGAATCAATCTTTCTAGATATTCTGCCTGAGTCCTGCTGGACAGCATTTCTTA
>NW_015386605.1:600885-645885 GCF_001527695.2 Protobothrops mucrosquamatus | reverse complement strand
TCCTTTTCTTCATTAAACTAGACATACCCAATTCCAGCAGCCGTTCCTTATATGCTTTAGCCTCCAGTCCCCTAATCATTAGTTATAGCTTATAAATTCTCTTCAGGCATAGCCCCATGTAGAGCGCTTTGCAATAGTTCAAGAGGGAGATGACAAGAGCTTGATTGACTAAGCACAGGGACTCCTGATTCAGGAAAAGGTGCAACTGGTACACAGCACAAAGTTGTACAAAGGCTATTCTAGCTATGACTGCCACCTGCTCTTTGAGCAGGAGTTGCAAGTTCAGGAGAACCCCAAAGTTGTGGACCAGGTCTTTCAGGGATAGTGCAAACCCATCCAGAACTAATATTGCTAAATTAATGGATCCTGACGATCCATGCAACTGAAGCCATTTGGTCTTGCCAGGATTCAGCCAAAGTCTCTTGTCCCCGATCTCCACAACTTTATTCCCTGAGTGGTTAAGTTGGTCTTTTGTAACCCAAGGGGATTGAGAAGGTTCCTATCCCTCTCCCTTGGAGTTTCATGGATTGTGGTAGGGCCTACATACCTGCCATGGCTTCAGACTCTGAGCCTCCAGCTTCTCTTTGCCATTCTTGCTTCTCCTCCTTGATCTGGAAGAATATGCAGCTTTCAAGGCATAGGCCAGAGTCTTAATAACACTGTGCAGATGGAGGTGAAAAGGGATCCATATCCTTCTTCTTTCCTCTTCAGGTTCCAGTGGTGCTTTCTGGGTGCATCTTTTCTGGCCTTTGACTGCAAAAATGTGCTTTGAAAAAGAACAATGAAAATACCGATTTTCCAATTTCACAAAGAGTTTGGTTCCAAGGGGATCACCTTCTGGCCTTTTGTTTTCCTGAAAGGCAAAGCTCCAGATGCTATGGACATATTTGTAAAGGTCCAACCGTTCCAAAACCAAATACTCAATGCTTTCCGTGATCCAAACTTTCCCTTCAATGGGTCCTGGCACACCTTCAAATGTTAACTGGAAAGTAAGAATTCTATCCCAAACGTTAACGTGTTCTATGTAGTTCACAAAGACATTGACTTGTCTCCACTTAGAGATGGCATCCATGAGGGGTGTTGTATGTCCAGTTGCTGTGAATCGTTGTGATATAACCACACAAATTCCATTCCTGACAAGCATAGCAGTAAAAGTCCTCATGAAATTCTCTCCCTCCTCTGTGTCTGAAATAAAAAGACCAATCAAGGTCCATCTGAAATGGAGGAGCAATTGGACAATTGCTGGATATGTGATCCCTTTTGGGGGGAGGATCCGGTGGAAAAAAGGAAATCCACTTTTATCACTCAGAGCCTCTGAAACAATTGCATCACTGATCTGAAAATGCAATGAAGAATGCTATGCTATATTTGAGGACAGATCAAGTCTAAAATACTAGATTTTAATAAATCCAACTTGCTACACATGAACATATTAGAATAGTATATTGTTAATCACTCAAACCATATCAAGATACAGGATATAACATACAGAACATTAACAAGACTGTACATAAAAATAAAAAGTTAAAAAGAAAGAATAAAGAATGCAAATTATATTTCTGTACCATGTTAGCAGTAAAAAGAAACCAGGTCATCAAAGAACACACTGTCTGGACAACATGAAAGCTGACACCAGCCAGAGCCAGAGTGTGGAACAACTTAAAGAAGCAGGGCAAGATTGGAAGCTGTGGAGAGATTTGGCCCATAGAATTGCCAAGAACAGTTTTGTTCAAATAAATGCCTCTATTATATGTTGTTTTTGAATTCTGACTACATAGGGAATATGGTTTTTTTTTAATATAAGGATCACAATAGGTCACTGGTCTATTGTACAATCCAAGATACTTATCTCTCCATTGTTTATACACTTAACATTGGAATAATGGATGTGTTATTTCTTCCATCTCTAGAGCTCTGCAAATACAAGTGTGTTATATAAAAGGGATTTGTTTAAATCTTCCATAACTAATCATTGTGTCCAGCTGCTCAAATCTTGCTCAAGTAAATACCATGCTAACATTTTTTTGTATTTTTGCATTGAAATTCTTTGGAAGGTCTATTTGTAATGGCTCATTAATTTCAATGTGCCAGTGAGAATGCCCGTATCTTTCTCTACTTTGATATCCAAAATTCTTTCTGCAGCAATCTTTTTAGCTCGTCCTCCAGTTGTGCAAAAGACAGGGAGACCAAATACAATTTGTCAGTTGTACAAACCAAGAGGTATTTAATTAAAATGTTGTTTGTTCTACAAGACAGAATTTTGGTATTCTCTCATTTTCCATAGCTTTAATTTTAGACTATTAAATATATTTCTGGATTTTAGACAAATAACAAGTACATAAATTCTGAAGTCAGTTCTGAGGGCAGCAGCTGAAGTTCTTTTATCCACCTATAAGATACATTTCAGATTCTGTAATTTTGTTTGTTCTAGTAGTGGTATATTTTAAGTACTAATTATCAACTTTACATAAGAGCATTTCAGTAATCTTGGCATTATAGACTGTATTACATTGGAATAAGGAAGCTGGAATGTTATTTTTTTAAAATTAATCCCTTTTTCTAAATCAGCTTCTTTGATCCAGTCTCAGAGAAAACTACCCCTAGGTAGGGAAAGATGTTAATTCAGTCTATTGGCTCATAATCCAACAGTCATCTATGGCTATGATGTTATTTCCAAAGACCATAAACCTGAGTTTTATTTATTAATAATCATAGAATTGATGGAGGAGAATATTTAAAGCTCATTGTTGAAATGCAGAGTCCTTGGTACTTTCTGAGCTTGGTTGCTTTCTTGCAGATGTTTCATTACCAAATTAAGTAACTTCATCAGTGCTAGTAGGGAGTGGGGTTTGCTCATATTGCTTATTGTTTACCCTAGTCAATATCAGTGGAAGTGGTCTTGCTGGTTCCTTGGTTAGACGTTATTTAGACCAGGGGTAGGCAACCTTGGCTCTTTTATGATTCGTGGATTTCAACTCCCAGAATTCCTGAGCCAGCCATGCTGGCTCAGGAATTCTGGGAGTTGAAGTCCACAAGTTATAATGGAGCCAAGATTGCCTACCCCGGATTAAGACAAACACAAACACACTGCAGCAAACCCGAACATCACAAAAAAGGAACCAAATCATCTATACAGAATCTTCCAACAAAATGGATATCCATATCCATCAAAAACTTCTTGACCAATCAACCTAATACAGCACTACCAGCAGAAGTTGTGAAAAGGATAATACTGCTATACATTAAAAAAATCTCAGAAATCAGCAACAAACTATTACAACCACATGGTATCTCTGTAGCACACACATGAAGTAAAGCCCTCCAAAATATCCTAAGTAAACCTAAAGATCCAGCAGCCCCAGAAAAAAAAAACAGGAGTCCTGTACAACATAGAGTGTAAGGACTGTAACAGCCAATATATAGAACAAACAGGTAGAAGACTGGCAGAGCGCATCCATGAATACCAATACCAAAAGAGCTTTGATTGAACACAGAGCCTCTCCTCACCTTCACAATTGTGCAGTAGAAGCACCCAAAGCAATGGGGATGGTGTCATAAGAGAATATGTCTGCTTTTTCCCACTCGCCAAAGTGCATCTCAATCAATGTCCATGACACCTATAAAGGCCATGTTAAAAAGCAGTTCTTGAATTCCATAGACAAAATGTGGTTGTATCTATTGCTCACCCACAAACTCCCTACTCACTTTATCAGATAGAGAAACACATACACAAACCTGTGGGACTTTGTAGGTGCCTACTAACGTTGACATCTGAATGGAGGTTTCCATCTTAGCTGCATCAAGAAGAGCCAAAAGGTTTTCCTTTCTGCCACAGCTGTAGTTGGGAACATTGGCTTGTCCACTAGAGAGTATGTCCAGCAGGGCTTCTGAAGTAGCAAGGGTGCTGACATAGTTGTCATGCATGTTGTAGCCAAGTGTGAAATTAGGCAGGAACTGGGGATTCTCATTGACCATTTGAATGGCAAAAATTAGGATTAGCTGTTTAAAATAATTTGTCCTACTGTAAAAAATGTTCATGTTATTACCATCAGCAGAAACAACAACACAAATTTCAGTTTAATCCTCTTTGTCTCCCCAAGCCTACTAAGTCTTAAGCCAATACAGTTCCAAAGTCCAAGGCAAATGATAGCCACTCATCAGCACATATTTTTAAAGATAAAATATTTTATCTTTATTGAAAAGATGGGATGGAGATAGTCATCTACCATGGTTAAGAATCACAAATACACAATTATTTCTACCAGACTTACTTTTCATTTGCCCAGTATCCTGTATTCAAAATCATTCAACATTAAAGTAGAACCACCCCAAAATGAAGAGGATGTTTCATAAGTGACCCATAGTCATTCTCTGTTCCTGTAAGGATCAGGTATTGAATACTGCATCAATGAGTGCTTATATAAATATGGAAATGAGGTGGGCAGAGGACTCTACAACCCTCTCAATCACTACTTTAAACCAGTATTCAAGTGATGAAGTCAGTATTGAATGAGAATGGATAAATAATCTGGACTTATCTCAGGTTTTGTTTATCTCATGTTTAGATTTGAGTCTCTTCCACAAAAGAAGACAAAAGAGGAAAACCATGAAAATCAGAATGATTCAAGAAATTAGATGGGTCCTGCAATATAGGAGTAAGTGAAATGAAGAGTGTTAGATCTGCAAATTGAGGGGATGCAACTCCATCACATTGAATAACTTACGAGCGAGACTGACTAGAAGGAACCATGTTGAAAGGCAATATTCTAGGTGATGATGTTGTTTCAGTGGTGACTATACCAATGAAATGGTCTCCTGGCCTGTAAAAGTTCCACGGTTTTTTCCCATCCCAGATCTCAAAATTCAATGGACACTTCATGCTAAGCTTCTCAGAGATTGCCTGAGACACCAGCAGCATCAGAAGAAGAAGATCCATAACCTATAAGGCTGAATCAATTCCCTTTTTGTTTCTAAACATGAACAACAAGAAGAGTTGGAAGAATTCAAAGAATTCAATTTCCTGATTCCAATGAACGTAAACCAATCTTCGCTGGAAAGGAGAGAAAGATACAACCAAGAGCACAATCTCTGCCTGTCCCAAAACTTGAGCCACATAGAGCGTGATCTGTGGCATTTATCCTTTTCTGATGCAAGATCCATTTCATGTTGTTTCAGTCTGATGTTAACATCAAAGGCAGTCACTGTAGTAGAATAGGTCTCAAAGACCAAGAGAGTGATAATTACGGTGAGAAACAACTTCTCCTCTGGGAACACTGAAGTTCATGTACATGAAAAATGACAAATACATCCCTGGGAATGTTGTCATCCTTTTGTCAGAATATATCCAGAAAATGATGCTGGAGGAAAACAGTTCAACATCTAGGTAACTGACTTCTGCTGTCCCTCATTGTGGTGTCTTGTCTCTCCAGAGGCTGCTGAGGAAGGTCACCCAGAGCTATGGAGTTTGGTTATACTCTATTGTATGTTGATGTCACAACTCTAATCCTGCCTGTCTTCTAATACAAAGGAGGCAATCAATATCCTTGAACCCACCCTAATGTTAAGAGTAGAGTCTTTTTGTGATTTTTTTTCTATTCTTTCTCCATTTTTCAATCCCAAATTGGAGCTTATTTTAAAATTGCTTATATAGAGAAAAAATTAAAAGGGGAATAGAAGTTTTTTTCCTTGAAACTATCTGTGCTTTCTTTCCCTATTCATATAAGCAGTGTTGGGATTCAGCCGGTTCGCACCTGTTTGGCAGAACCGGTAGCTAATTTTTGTTGTCCAGGCCCAGAACAGACTTCTGGAAGCGGCATCCACGCAGAGAACCAGTTGTTCACATATTTGAATCCCACCACTGCATATAAGACACTGAAATCCTCTATATTTTGAAGTTTCTTGGTTTTCTAAATGAAGAGTGGGCTATGAGGCCTGCAGGTGAGATGGTGGTGGTGCCACAGTGTGGTGGATGAAGCGATTCGATTTCTTGGCACATCCACCTAGAAATTAATTTGGGGGGATCTGGAATTTGAAATTGGTATTTTTTAACTTAAAGTTCTGGAAGATGAGAACTTTGCTGAGAATTTAGTATCAGAAGGCTCCAATTATGATTAATGGTGATTTAGCGAAACTATGTGATATTTAGAAGGGGACAAGACGATATTGTCATTTGTCGTCTTTGTTGTTTATTTTGGCTCTTGAAGTTTTGACTTGTCATGGCCCAGGAGAAAGGAGAGCAGAAGGGAGTTTTCGTTAGGTTAGTTGCCTAGCAACACAGTCAAGATTCCGATCAGTGACAGTTGGCTGCAGCCACATTCCGAGGAGTGATAGCCCATATAAAAGACTGGGTTCCAAATCTTCTCTTTGCTGGAAATGACATTTACTCAGGTGTGATCCCTGTGTACTAATTTATCTATTGACCTTTAGACTCTTGGACTGGTTGAGAACCATGACCCCGCTCTTGAACCTTGGAGCTCTTTTGCATAGTCCTCTTTGGAAAACACTATTTGCAGAATGAAGTTGCCCTGAATGACCAATTTCAGGAAAGGCTGGCAGATAAGATTGTTCACAAGTTAGCACAAACTGAGTCTCCAGGTACAATGTTATGTCTGCTGCACCTCACCCATGTTTAATGTTAGAAAACCTCAACTGAGGAACCTATACATACATCATTTTAAAAAAAAATGAGAAGGGCGCAGAGATGAGACAGAGGCTTTGCTTGTACTGTGTTGGCCAGGGATATTTGGCAGCAAACTACCTTGACAGGAAACCCAGCTCAGACCTCTTAGTAAATGTTTTAGGTTTATGTGGGCTACCAAACTGGGGACAAGTTCAGGCAAACCAATCCCAAACACTGTGCCCCATTGCATGAAAATATCTAGTGGTCTTAGTGTCATTGCAAAAAGCAGCAAAAGAACCTTAAGAGAAACAGATTTCCTTTAAAATTCACCCATCTATCCAAATGATGGAGAGAACTTTTTTGATGGGTCTGTTAGGAAACAATTTATGGAACATTGGAAAGTAAAGTAGTTAAGAGAGAGTTCAGATCAACTGTGATGCAGCAGTCGAGCTATTGGATGAAGAGCAGGGCAACCAAGTTCATGTCCATAATTATCCAAATCTTATCTCCAAAAGTTATTGGAATGGAATAAAAAGAGGAATGAGAACTATGTCCACCACTATGAGCTCTTGAAATAATTTGGGTTATACTGTAAATAAAAGAAAATGAATGAAGACTTAATGTCTGAAGAACATAAGAGTCATCTTGGTTCTCTGGGGATAGGATGGGAAAGGATGGTGTTTCAAGGCAAGATTGTTTATGTTGTCAAGTTCAGCAATGCCCTACTTTCCCTCCCCTTTCCCCTGACACACAAACACACGCACAAACATAATGAAATCTTGTTGTCTCAGGAATCTTGGAGGGGTGAAATGATGGAGACATAAGGAAAGATTGCCTGGGGTACAACTAGTTTTGGTTCTCAAACCAATTCAACTAAAACAGACTTCCAGAGATTACATCATGGGTTGTTTATTGGAAAACTTTGTAGACTTGGAAATATCCAATAGTCCAGTAGTGCAAACTTTGGCTTCATTGAAGGCCCCAAGGAGATTTCTGGCCTGGAAACCACTGTTAAACAGATGACAGCCAGGAACCCCACGTTGCTGAGGGTGATGTAGAACATGACAACAGAGCCTACTCTCCAGGCTGGGAGTAGAAGTCAGAGTCAGGAAATGATGGAGAAACTCCCATCCAGATGGAGAAGATGATAATTTGGACAGTAGAATGAGAAAGGATGATAGTTGCTTGTTGGAGAAGGCAGGTGGCTTTTCTTGGTTGACCAATGAAGAGAAAAGGAGACAAGAAACAAAGCAGTAGGGAGACCAGGAGGATGTATGAAAAGTCCTGGTTGTTGACTTTGACAATGGAAATTTCATGGTATTTGATAAAAATGATTAAAATAAGGCCTGTGGTGAGGAAAAAAGTAAGACAAAAGAGACCAGGATGATGCCAAGATGTTCTTCGTAAGACAGGAAGGTTATAGCTTTGAAGATATATTGGACTTGGCCATCATTTGGATATTTATCATATGAACACAGTGCATTTTTTCCGTATCTGAAAAAACAAAAACCAATATTTCTATAATATTCTATTATTTCACATATCAAATAATACATTTTTGACAACCACTGATACCAGCAACAGTTTCCAACCTCTTCAGAGAAAAAAAGATAAGAATATAATTTTCTAAAGAAGTCTGAATGATTTTTTTTTGGTATAATATGTGGAACCTTCATGGGAATCTACAATATTAGAGGTAAATAGTGAATTATTTAGTCTTTCTAGGTAAACTTCCTGGGCCATGTCATATGGCCCTTATTAATATAATGGATTCACAGGATGCCTATCTTGTGAAATCTAGTCAGAGAAAGTTAATCCTGCAAATAATATGGAATGGCTACCGGGAGCAGTGGTAATATGTGTGTAATTATGTACAGCCATAACTATCCACATTATGGACCAGTGACAACTTCTCAGTGATCCATAAAGAGAAGGCCATGTAGAACGCATTGCAATAATCCTTTGAGTAGATGGACCTAAAACAGTTCTCAAATTTCAAAAAACTCTGATGTTCTTAGAGAGTTAAATGTGGAAGGGCATCTCCAAATTACAAAGCAGAAGGGTTACTTTCTCTGGAAATAGTAAAGCTTGCCCAATCTGCCCACCTTCCTATCTCTGCCTAATATCTTCTTCAAGGTCTATTCATCCTTTCAGATAAGAATTGTGCATTTTAAAATTAAAGATGAAAACAGTGAAAATAATTTAATCATTAAGCTTCACTGTGTCTTTTAATGACAATGATGTCACAATGTTCTTAATGAATCCACTTCTATGAGTCCTGCTCTTTTATTTCATTCTCAATCCAGCTCCCCATTCAAAACTTTTTTAGTATTCTTCCCTTCAGATAACTGGGTGAGACTTAGTGTATTGCTATTTGTTTGTTTAGGAATATAGATAAATATAAATAGGGGTAGCTTTAGGAATGAGAGGAATATGTTATCTGTTTATGTTTCTCCCTTCCTTGCCATATTTGTCAATTTTAAACCAATGTTAGTGGCAATAGTGTATTTATTGTTTTAATCTTTCTTCCTTTTTCTCAATTGTAAGCTGCCCAGAGTTATCTCTAGCCAAGATGGGCAGTATTTTAGATTTAATAAACAAACATTAAATACTCAAAACCTGCTAATTGATTCTAATAAATGACATTCTTGAAAAATAATAGATTTGTAAAAGTCTTTTTTATTTTGACATCAAATGTTCTTTGGTGTTCAGATCTGGCCTAAAAATAATAATGTAACATTTGGGAAAGAAGATGCAGCCCAGCAAGCCAGCACTGGAGGCCAAGATGGAGAAGACCTGAACAGCCACTGTGTACTTCCCCTTGGTGCTCAGGTAGGCAGGAACAAAGGATACCCAGGCACTGCAGAAGACCAGCATGCTGAAGGAGATCAGCTTGGCTTCGTTGAAGGTCCCAGGGAGATTCCTGGCCAGAAAAGCCATCATGAAGCAGATAGCAGACAGAAAGCCCATATACCCAAGGGCAACATAAAACATGGCGACAGAGCCTTCATTGCATTGTAGGATGATCTCTCTAGGTTGGGAGTGCATGTCAGAATCAGGGAATGGGGGGAAGGTTCCCAACCAGATGCTACAGATGACAACTTGAAGACCAGAACAAGAAAGGACAATGGAGTTGGCCAAGCTCTTCCCCAGCCATCTCTGTACTTTATTCCCTGGTTTTGTGGCCAGGAAGGCTAACACCACTGTGATCGTTTTGGCCAAAATTGAAGAAATGGCAACTGAGAAGACAATGCTGAAGGCTGTTTGTTGGAGGAGGCAGGTCACCCTCCTTGGCCGGCCAATGAACAGGAAGGAGGTCAAAATGGAAAGCAGGAGGGAGACCAGGAGAATGTAGGAGAGGTCCCGGTTGTTGGCTTTGACAATTGGTGTTTCCATGAATTTAATGAAGATCCCCAAACCAAAGCTTGTGGTTAAAGAGAGGAACAAGGTAATGGAAGTCAGGATAATCCCCAGATTTTCCTCATAAGAAAGATAGCTTTTAATCTTGGGATTACAATGAACTCGATTGGTGTTTGAATGTTGATCTTCTGGACATTTGGTACATTTGTCTGCATCTGAAAAAAGAGCAAGAATAGGATCTGCCTTTAACATGTCCTTTTAATCAAATGTATTGTTTGGATAAAATTATTGTTTATGTGAATGACTGTGTATAGATGGAATCAATATGTTTCTTTATTTCTCTTCAGCTAGAATATCTTCATATTATTTTTTTTTAATGTCACCTTTTCATGAATAAATGTATTAAGAGAGAAAATGGGAGAAATAAAGGATTCAAAGAAGGAAGGTTGTTCCACCATATGACCTTTCTACTCCTCGGAGCCCAGCCCTTTGTTAGTGATTTAAGGCACCAATGGAATTGAGCTTATAATGGGTTTAAGTATATGCGAAGGACCACTTGGTATAGAGTATACCAGCTGAAGTGGATAAACAATCATTTTGCCATGGAGCAAGTAAGATTAGGTGGAGGTGAACATGAGTTGGATATGGACTTAGGACATCAAAATGCATTATAAACACCAAGAGAACCAGTTTCTCACAAGGTCAAGAATGTCAGCCTTTGGAGACACAAGCAAGAAATCACCTGATCAAACTTAGGAACCATCCGAACAGATGGATGAGTAAGATGATTACTATGTAAGGCAGGGGTCCCCAACCTCTGGTCCATGGACCGGTACCCAGCCGCGGTATGCCAGCAACTGGTCTGCACAAACAAGCAAAGCCCCATCCATGGGATGCAGGCAGCACACAAAACCACACACTCTCTGGTCCGTGGAAAAACCTTTCTCCATGGAACTGGTCCCTGGTGCTCAAAAGGTTGGGGACCTCTGATGTAAGAAACCTAGGCCCATACAGGGTGAGTAGAATGAAGAGCAATCAAACATTATGAGACCACATTAACAAAATAATAAATCCTTTGATTAAAGATAGTTGGCTGCAGCCTGACTTAAGAAGCAATTCTGACCAATGAAATTTTGTTGGAATCATGCATCTGGTATCCAATTCTTGTATCATATCTTGTCTATTTTATCTCCTCAAACTTGAGTAAATGCTAATTTCCATAGTAACTGTCTGTATGAGTATATAAGCAATCAGAAACAGAAATGGTGAAACTTTCAATTTAATTCATGAGGTTTGGTTTCTGCTCAGTATGAGGACTGAAATTTGGGAGTGCTCTAATCTGGATTGTGAACACAGAAAGATGGAGTAGAGAATGGAAGAGGCACAGAGAGATGTCACTGGTGTCTGGAGGCAACCAAAACAGTTTTGTGACTCTTGGATTCTGAGGAAATCTGAAAATCTGAACTGTGGCTTCCCATAGAACTGGTTCCAACCATCACATAGGCACTTGGAACAATCTGATCAATCCACTTCCAAAGACACAATCAAGGTTCAATCAATATATACTGGAATTTGCAAAATCTCACTATCCAGAGCAATGAGGTAAACTGTAATTTGAAACATGGAAGATGTGATGTAAAAGATAAAGAACAAGAGATATCTTTTTCAACCCTCACTTATTCTGGGTCTTTATCCATAATTTGTAACTTAGTTTACTTGACTAGTATACAAAATTAACCTCCCCAGATAAATAATAATGATGATGATGATGATGATGATGGTGGTGGTGGTGGTGGTGGTGGTGGTGGAGGAAGGGACCTTAGAGGTCATCTAGTCCAACCCCCTGCTCAGGAGTCTAATAATTCAGTATGAAATAAATGCATATTTTAATCAAGATTCAAAGTGATGGGACCAACTCTGGCCAAGTCTTGAAAAAATGTATGTTCATGGAAAATGTCAGGATCATTGTCCTCCCCAAAAGACTTTCTCCTGCTTTCACCCACCTTCCTGGGTGGAGATGGATCCTTCTGCACATTGGCGACAATTATAGCAGCAGATGGGCTTCTCTTCCTGAGCCACCTTCATGAATCCGGGAGAACAGCTTTCCACACATCTGGAAGGGGGCAGTGGCTGGGCAGAGAGAGGGAAAGAAATAACATCCACAAAATGAATTATTGTATTTCCTAAAACAGTTGAAGAAAAGTTTGGGGATCTCCATTTCACAGCTTATCTTTGCTAAATTTGAAGCCTACAAGAAACATGGAACTCATCAAACTAATTTGGCTGTTTGTTGTTACCTATTTATCTTCTCTTCTAAGGTTTGTCACACAGTTTTTACAGAATACAAAATAAAAGACTTGGAAGGGACCTTGGAGGTCTTCTAGGCCAACCCCATGCTCAAGTAGAAGACCTTATACCAGTCTGGACAAATGCTGTCCAATCTCTTCTTTAAAATCTCCAGTTATGGAGCACCCATAACTTCTGGAGGCAAGCTGTTCCACTAATTAAGGGTTCTTACTGACAGGACATTTCTCCTTAATTCTAGGTTAGATCTCTCTCTGATAAGTTTCCATCTGTTGCTTCTTGTCCTGCCCTCAGAGGCTTTGGAGAATAGGTTGACATCTTCCTCTCTGTGACAACCCCTCAAATATTGGAAGACTGCTATCATGTCATACCTAATTCTTCTTTTTGTTAGACAGTGTGGCTGGCTAAGGAATTCTGGAAGTTGAAGTCCACAAGTCATAAAAGGGCCAAGTTTGAAGACTCCTGGACTAGCCATTGCCAGTTCCCACAACTTTAGATCAGTGGAGGGATTCAAATATGTGAACAACCGGTTCTCTGTATGGATGCTGCTTCCTGAAGTCCAGGCCTGGGCAACAAAAAATTAGCTACCGGTTCTGCCGAAGTAGTGCGAACCAGCTGAATCCCACCACTGCTTTAGATCATATAGTTTAGCCTCCAGTCCCCTAATTATCTTTAATTAATCAATCAGAATAGGGTTAGAAGGAACCTTGGAGGTCTTCTAGTCCAACCCACTGCTCAGGCAGGAGACCCTATATCATTTCAGATAAGTAACTGTCCAATCTCTTCTTAAAAACCTTCAGTGATGAAGCACCCACAACTTCTGATGGCAAGCTGTTCCACTGGTTAATATCCTCATTCTTAGGAAGTTTCTTCTTAATTCCAGGTTGCTTCTCTCCTTGATTAGTTTCCATCCATTGTTTCTTGTCCTGCCCTCAGGTACTTTGGAAAAAAAGTTGACCCCCTCTTCTTTGTGGCAACCTCTCGAACACTAGAATACTGCTATTAGGTCCCCCCATCCTTCTTTTCGCTAGACTAGCCAAACCCAAATTTTGCATCCGTTCTTCAGATGTTTTAGTTTCCAGGCTTTGTTGCTCTTCTTTGCATTCCTTCTAGAGTCTCAGCATCTTTTAAGTTTAAATTCTCAATTTATATACTCAAGGGAAAGTTGGATGGATCCTTTGCTTTGGAGAATTGAATCATGTTGCCCCCATGATTTAAATCTTGCTCCCTCGGATAAGGATATTTTTCTTAGATACCTAAACATGAAACCAAAAAAAGATGCTTCCTCTCTTATAGAACTGAAATGACACCCCTGCCCCAACTCTGCAATCCTCTTAATGAGACTTTAGAAAGGATAGAATGAAGTCTTTCCCCACCTTGATCATCATTTCCATTTTTGCAGTAGCATTCTGGTTGATCATCAACTTGAAATCCAAGTATCCTTTTCTTTCTAGACTCCCAAATGTCACTTCGGTAGTAGACATATTAGGTAAAATCATCCAGTGCACAATGTCCAGGTCTGCTACCATTTCTCCATTCTCATCCAAATAAACCCCATTGATACAATTATTATAAAACTGAGAGCTTTGAAGGAAGGAATGAAGCTGTAATGGAGGAGAAAATAGACAATGTTAACAGGACATACAAAGCTCTATGGCAAAAATTCTCAGTTTGTGCTGGAAAGATCTGTACTGAGGGGTATACAATAAAAATCTATCAAAAGGACCAAGAATTTCCATTCAAAACAAAAATTGATAAAAGTTGTTCTTTAGCAAAGACAAGGCATGTCTCGGAAAAGGAACCAGACCATCATCATCCTATCCGCAGACGAAGACCAAATCACAGTTATTATGGACAGAGCACAATATCTACAAAAAGCAAAAAAAAATATTAGAAGATGAAGAAACCTACATCCCAGTGAACACAAACAGAATGCAAAAGCTAGATAACCAGATCAAGAGTGACCTCTCTGAGAAAGGCCAAATTATGAAAGAGGAACAGTGGTGGATGAGAAGCAGTGAATCCATCCTCCCATGCTACTATGGATACCCCAAAACACACAAACCTGGCATACCCCTCTGCCCAATCATGTCACTACCAGGATCCCTATATACAACATTGCAAAATAATTTTTTTTTAAAAAAAGAAAGAAAGCTTGGACACCTTACAAGAGGCAGCAAACTCTCAATCAACTCTCCATTGCAGTGTCTCCAAACAATCAGAGATGTGACAATAGATGAAAATGAAATCATAGTCTCATTTGATGTCACAGCCTTGTTCATGTCCATAGATACAGAATTAGCCAAAGAAACCATGACCACATTACTCCTTAACACACCTGACTTAACCAAATACACAAAAACTGAAATATCCAGGATTATGGATCTCATAAACCTGTGCCTAACCACATACTTCCAATCTGATGGACAAATTTACCAACAAATTAAAGGGACACCCATGAGATCACTGCTTTCAGGACTGATAGTAGAGGTCATCATGCAATGTCTAGAAGCCATAGCACTTCCACAAATACAACCCAAAATATCGATCAGATTTGTAGACGACACCCTCACCATAATAAAAAAAAGGATCAATTAGCAAACACACAGAGAACCGTCAACATCATTTTTAAAACAATCCAGTTTACTAGAGAAGAAGAAAACAACAACTCACTACCCTTCCTGGACATTCAGATCAGCAGAGACAATAATGGCAAACTAGTGTACAAACAAGTATATAGAAAAACCACCTATACCAACCAGATGCTCCACTACCAAAGCAACAACCCAACCTCCCACAAGAGAAGCTGCCTAAGGACTTTATTTAGATGCACTGCAGCAACCCAGAACAGCAGAAAAAGGAAATAGAGCATCTGTACAATGTATTCTAACAAAATGAATATCCACACAACTTTACCAAGAGCCTGACCACTCAACCCAATACAGTACAAGCAACACAAACCTGTAAAAGAATTAAACTGAATACATCAAGAATATATAAAAACTCACCAACAGACTACTACAACCACATGGAGTCAGTGTAGTACAAAAGCCAACTAAAGTCCTTCAAAAAATCCTAAGCAAACCAAAAGACCCAGCAACCCCAGAAGAAAAAAACAGGAGTCATATACAACATACAATGCAATGACTTCAACAACCACTATATGGGACAAGCAGGCAGAAGCAAGCAAGCAGGCAGAATGCATCCATAAACACCAACTAGCAGTCAGAAGACATAATGAAAACTCTTTAATCTCGCAGCATATAGACAACCTAGACCAAGCCAAATGCAAAAGCTCCAGGAAATTTCTAGAAGCTTGGCACTCTGACAAATTAGCCATCAACAGAAACATAGACATTGAGAAAATCTATAGACTATACAAAAGAGACTATCACACAGCCCAAAAAGAAACAAAATGTCCCAGCGCCTCTCCACTAGCAATCAACATCTCAGATCAGCATAGATTAACTTCAAGGTTAACATCAGACCAACAATCAAGTAAGCAATAATCCAATCAAGAAACTGCCAAAGAAGCCAATGGTAAACAGCCCACACAGAACAGTAAACAACCACACACAGAACAGCACAAACTCTGCTAGACAGAAGTTCCCTGAACATGGGCTCCAGCATGAGTCCGAAAGCTTGGAAGACAAAACCTCTGGTCCCAGTAACCCACCCACATTTGAACCTGCAGCATTATCCTGGGACACGTATATTCACCTTCATTCGTGAGTAAACAGCCCAACCAAAGAACCTCTAAGACCACCCTCACCAACACTGACAGGGCAAGACACCAGAACATAAACTGACAACAAACAGCACTCCTTACTAGCACTGATGATTTGCGAAATGAAACATCTGCAAGAAAACAAGCAAGCTCAGAGAGCACTAAATCATTACTATTGTCAGAATAGTTACACAGTTCTTACAATTGTAAAATTGATTCTCAACTGCTATGGAGGGCTGTGCAATAGAAAAGAGATACCTGCCACGCCTTCAGCACTGGGATTTTGAAGCTTTTAATATTTTTAAATGTTGTCCTCCTGGATCTGGATAAATAAGCTGCATTGAAGGCCCGTGACACAGCCCAGATTGTGTTGTAAATGAAATAGCTGTCCAGAGTCAGGATTCGATCCTTCTCCTCTTTCCTCAGAGCCTCCAGTTCTTCTCTCTCTCTGCACCGTCTCCAGACTTTCACCGAAAAGGCATCCTTGGTGTAGGAACACAAGAAAGAGTTCTTTGCAAAGTGGTCCATGGTATAAAAACACTCTACATACCCATCATAGTTTGCCATTTGATTTTTCTTCATAAGAAAGGAAAAAATGCTATTGATATATTGAAAGGAAATACTCTCATCATTGAAGTAAGTACTGAAGTCCCATCGGATTGTTATGATCATAACTTTTCCTCTAAGAGGTTCAGCAAGAATTTTAAATATCTGATGCATAATTTTAAACCCTATAGCACATGTGTTCGTGTCTGTACCATAAATAAAAATGTTCACTTTTCTCCACCTGTGGTATTGTTTTATGTCTATGAATGGTCTCTGAAGAGCTGGGGAAAAGGTTTGTGATATAACTGGGCAAATGCCTTTCCTGATCAGCATGGAACTCATTGTCCTCATGAATCTTTGTCCATTCTCAGTGTCTGGAGCCAGGAGACCCACCAAGGTCCACCTGAAATGGAGGACCAGCTTCACCATCCCTGGGTACTGGACTCCTTCAGCAGGGATCATTGGGTAGAAGAAAGGAAACCGAGTTTTATCACTCAGAACCTGGGAGTCAAAACTGTAACTGATCTGAAAAGAAAAACAAAGAGACTCTATTTTACTGAAGACCAGAAAAAAAACAAAAATGTAGCCCTAATGGAGGAATTGTTTCACTCCTTATAATGAAGAACTTTCCCTTGCGACATCCAGCAGAGATGTACAATCTGCATTAAAAGTGTGCCAGGGACGGGATGTGTCTGCTCAGAACCTTCTCCCCCATTCAGTGGAAACTTCATACAATCCTTACTTCATACGATTCCCATAATAGAACTTTGTTCTTCATTTACAACACAGGATGTCTGGCTGTAATCTTCATGTCTAAAAATGATCTTCCCAACAAAGACACACCTGTGGGATTTTGTAGGTTCCCAACATGGTCGAAATCTGGATGGAGATGTCAGTATCAGCCCCTTCAAGAAGAACCACTGTGTTTCTCTGCCTTCCACAGCTGTAGTTGGGGACATTGGCCTCCCCCTCCGAAAGCAGGTCCAGCAAAGCCTCTGAGGTCATTTGTTCATGGAAATAATTTTCATAGACATTGTAACCCAGGGTGGAATTGAACGAAATGTCAGGATTCTGGTTGATCTCTTTCATGGCAAAAAGAAAGGATAGCTTTTTCCAATATTCTGTTATTGTCATTCTGAAAATATGAATGTACAGAACATAATCAATGGAAACAACATTATAGTTAACCTTTAAAAACAACAGTAGTATTTTCAGTGAAGTTTGTCAGGTTTAGGAGCATTTCATTATATATTTTGATGAACTGCGTCCAATCTCCAGAAAAGATCTTGCATCCTTGATTGAAACTTTGACAATTCTTTCAATTTATATTTTATTTAAAGATATTGAAAGCATCATGTCTGAAATAATCTAGTTATTATTAGCTTTGGTTTATTCTATTTTAAATTTATATTTATTCAGAATATTATATAGAATAAAAAGATATCAAAAGAAAAAAAGAAAAGAAAGGAAGAGAAAAAGGAAGAATAAGTGCAGGGAATTAAAAAGACAAAAGAAAAAATCCCAAACACATATTTAGAAACATGTCAATGACCTCTATCCTTTTTTTTTTCAACAGATAATTTGCTATTTCTGCAAATTCTGACATTTTCACAATCCAGTCCTCTATGCTGTGGCAATTTCATGATTCTTCCATTGTTGTGCATACAGTAATCTTGCTCCACTTCCCATATACAAAATCCATCTACAAGTCTTTTCAAATTCATTGTTCAGAAGATTCAATAAAAAGAATTCTAGTTTCTTCCCAATTTTAGTCTTTAAAATCCTTTGCATTGTTTCAATTTGTAATCTAAAATTTCTTAGCTTTCTGAGAAATCCACCTTGTATAATAAATCGTTCCTTCAGAGTTTTCACAATTCCTACACTGGCTTGTAATACCTTTGCACATTTTTGATAACTTCTCTGATGCCATATAAGAACAATACATCATTTTATTTAAAATATTTTCTTAAAGTAGGATGCAGTCTACATTTAATATCCATTTCCCACATTCTCTCCATCTCTATGTTACGTCCAAATTTAATCACACATTTAGTCATGCATTCTTTAACCTGTTCTTTTGCTTCAGATCTTGAAAAGTTTGTACATTTTTGCTTTCACATATTCATCATTTGTAACAATTCAATTTCATATTATATTTTTTATTTTACAATTCCATGTGTCTTTTAATTCAGAGGTCCCCCACCAGAGACAGGTTTCATGGAGAAAGGTTTTTCCGTGGACCAGAGAGTGTGTGGTTTTGTGTGCTGCCTGCATCCCATGGATGGGGCTTTTCTTGTTTATGCAGACTGGCTGCAGGCATGCCATGGCCCAGTACTGGTCTATGAACTGGGGGTGGGGGGGCCCTGTTTTAATCCACATTAAGCCTTTCTTTTACCTGTGCAGATAAGAATCAGTGAAAACTATGTCCTTCTGCAATCAATTGTTCTCTTTTCTTTAATTTTCCATCCTCTTGTATTAACGACTCTTGATATGTTTAACCATTTCTCCCTATGTGTTGTTTGTCTTCTATCAAATACTTCTTGTGCCAAGACCTATAAAGGTGTCTCTAGTTCTATTTATTTCATACTCTCAGTGTAGCATTTTTCACGTAATGATATTTAAAAACATATCTTTAAGTTTTTCCTTTCCCTACTTATCATCTCCAATATTTAATAATTAGAAGCATGATCTATTCTTCTATATGAAATATAGAATACCTAAAGCACACACACACACACAAAATGAGCAACTATGATTGTTAACAAAGGGAGTGATTGATTTCTGGAGAAGTCTACATTGTCTAAATTACTACAATGAAGACTTAACTGACATTTAACTCATTGTATGATTAAGATGACTGGTATCCACTCAATTGGGATTCACACATGTAAAAAACAAAGTCAATTCCAATCTGGGATTCATTCTTTTAATTAGTCAATTCTGGTACTGAATAAGGATTGTGGAGGTGATCTCATTCTTACTGCAGAGAAAAATACTGCATTTTTGTACCAGTTTTGACAAATTTATTGGACAAGGGAGGGCTAGAAGACAAGTATCACCCTCTCTTCTCCATCCTCAGCCCAGCTCTGCTCAGAGGATGTCAGGAAAATTGGATGCTTCTTCTTCAAAGTCAAGAAAAAAGAATATCTCTACTGATTCTTTATTTGAGAATTTCAAATCATTTGCTGCAGGTGGAAAATGGATTCTCAAGAATGAAATGAGACAGAGAGACGAGCTAGCAAGTCAAGGAGACCATTCATTGTAAAAGAGGAGGGAACAAAGAACTTCGTAAGTCAGAGTGGAATGGAGCCTTTTCATGCAGTACAGGAAGATGGACTTACTCATTTACTTCAGTTGAAGGTGTTGTTTTGAAGCTTAGTGGTTCAAACCTAGCCTTTGTTGCAGAGACTATGCCACCAATGAGAAATTCTCCTGGCCTGTAATGGTTCTGTGGGGACACCTCATTCTTAGTCAGAGTCAGAAGGCATTTGGCTTTGAGACTCCCCCAGATTGCCTGGGGCAGCAGAAGCAGCAGAAGCAGCAACATGACTTCTGTTCCTGATGGAGTCTCCAGCCCTGGGTCTGCTTTAAAATAACAAAGATAGAAAGAGCAGGAATAATCTATAGCCCTCTTCCAAGACAGAAACTTCAGTTGCCTTTTGTAAAGCATCTTTGCGTCAAGTGCAAAAAAAAAAAAAAGCCAGAAAGGCTTTGATATGTTACCAAGCTGAAAACATACAATGGTTATATTTTTATGACATCTGAAAGTTTTTACAAAAAGGCTTTAGAGAGTTAATCCCAAGACAACCAATAAATCACCATGATTTGGATAATGGCAACATGGAGAGACATCAAATCTCTAAACTCTGAGTGAGTCAATGAGCACCTGTGGGTGGAGTCATAGATGGGGTGAAACTCTGAAGATGAGACAAGGAGTGAGAGAGAAGTTGCTTTTCAAACATAATAATAATAATAAAGTTGGAAGGGACCTTGGTGGTCATCTAGTCCAACCCCCTGCTCAGGCAGGAAACCCTATACCATTTCGGACAAATGGCTGTCCAGTCTCTTCTTAAAAACTTCCAGTGTTGGAGCATTCACCACTTCTGGAGGCAGGTTGTTCCACTGGTTAATTGTTCTAACTGTCAGGAAGTTTCTCCTTAGTTCTAGGTTGCTTCTCTCCTTGATTAGTTTCCATCCATTGCTTCTTGTTCTGCCTTCAGGCGCCTTGGAAAATAGCTTGACTCCCTCTTCTTTGTGGCAGCCCCTGAGATATTGGAACACTGCTATCATGTCCCCCCTCATCCTTCTCTTCATTAAACTAGACATACCCAATTCCAGCAGCCTTTTCTTATATGTTTTAGCTTCCAGTCCCCTAATCATCTTTGTTGCTCTTCTCTGCACTCTTTCTAGAGTCTCAACATCTTTTTTACATCGTGGTGACCAAAACTGGATGCAGTATTCCAAGCCTGAGTGAGAGATGGCTGGAGCTGCAGGGCTGTCAGGGCTCAGCAGAAGCACCAGGATCAGTGCTGCTTTCCAGCTGATTGGTGCTTCTTCAGGGCTCAGCAGAAGCACCAGGATCAGCGCTGAGCTCCAGCTGGAGCCTGGCACTGATCCTGGTGCTTCCACTGAGCCCTGACAGCCCCAAAGAAGCACCGATCAGCTGGAAAGCGGCACTGATCCTGGCGCTTCCGCTGAGCCCTGACAGCCCTGCAGCTCCAGCCATCTCTCGCTCAGGCTTGTGCGGTGCTGCCACCAGTTGAGCTCATTCCCCTCCCCCGCTACCACCTTTCTAGGATGGTCGCGTACCACCTGCCAGGTGCCAATGTACCACAGGTGGTACTCGTACCACTGGTTGAAAAGCCCTCTTTTAGAGCAACCCCATGAGTATGGGATAGAAACACAGAAACAGAGAAGTGAAGGCAGAAAAAACCTAGTGCTGCATTGAGTCTGCCCTTTGACTTTTTTTGGTTTCTTATTTATTTAATATTTATTTATTTATTTATTATTTTTTCAGATGATGGGCATATGTTTATCCCAGAAATGTTTAAACTCAGTTACTGATGAATTCAAAATTGGTATAAAAGGATATTAAGTAGATTGATCTTTTATTAGTTATCCTCCTCCCCCTCCTTTCATGTCCTTTTAAACCCAATACTGTATGTTAAACCTTTTTTTGTCTTCCAAAACCATGACTATATTCCTTTTTGGCTTGGTGTCATAACTGTTTGTATCTCACTATTTAACAACAAAGAAAATTGGAAAGATAACATAAGAAAAGAAAAAGATAAGAGAACGAAATATCTACTTGATGGTTTTATGGTGAGTCCCCTGGTTTTCGTTTGTTCCTTCAACCCAACTTCTCTCCCTCCATTGTTTCTTCCAATTATATATTTCAGCTTATAATAATTTAAGATCTTCATAAAGATTGATTGATTGATTAATTGAAGGATTGATTGGTATATATTTTGGCTTGTAATGTAAAGTTGGTTTGGGTGAACAAAGCCTACTGCTCAAGCAGGAGAACCCATACCATCTCAGACAAATGACTATCCAGTATCTTCTTAAAAAACCTCCAGTGATAGACTGCCCATGATTTCTAAAGGTAAACTGTCCCATTGATTAATTGTCCTCACTGTTAGGAAATTTCTCCTTAATTCCAGGTTGTTTCTCTCTTTGATCAGTTTCCAACCATTGTTTCTTGTCCTGCCCTCTGGTACTTTAGAGAACAATTTTACCCCTTCTTTCAGGCAGACCCTCAAATATTGGAATACCGCTATCATGTCACCCCTATTTGTTCTTTTCTTTAGATTAACCAAACCCAAGTCCTGCAGCCATTCTTCATATGTTTTAGTCTCCAGGCCTTTGATCATCTTAGTTGCTCTTCTCTGTACTTTTTCCAAGATCTCAATGTCTTTTTTGTAGTATGGTGACCAAAATTGATTGCAGTATTCCAGGTGTGGTCTCACTAGGGTTTTATAAAGTTATTTAGATAACTTAAAGTTTTACAAATAAGGAAAAATATTATGGTTGATATTAACTATGATTTCTGAAATCTTAGAGAGCAAAAGATTGTTTAAATTGTATATTTAAAGCTAAATGTGGTATTGATAGACCATAGCAAAATGGATTAAAGTATATTGCAATGTAATAAATGTTTCATTCTTGAACTGAAGACTTACTATTAATACATTATTATTATTATTATTATTATTATTATTATTATTATTATTATTATTATTATTATTATTATTATTATTATTATTATTATCTCCCCTATGGGACTCAGGGCGGTGAACAGGTGACAACAAAAATCACAATAAATATTGAATAAAAAGCCTGCTCTAAAATACCCCATATAAAAGCCCCTACCAAAACACAATCAGAACTACGCCAGGCCGGCCGCATGGAATAGATGGGTTTTCAAGGCTCGGCGAAAGAGGCGCAGGTCCGCAGTTGTACGTAGGTCAGGGGGTAGGTCATTCCAGAGGGCAGGAGCTGCCACAGAGAAGGCTCTCCCCCTGGGGGTCGCCAGCCGGCATTGATTGGCCGACGGCACCCTAAGAAGGCTCTCTCTGTGGGAGCGGACTGGTCGAAGGGAAGTATTTGGTAGGAGGTGGTCTTGCAAATACCTAGGTCCATTGCCATGGAGCGCTTTAAAGGTTGTTACTAACACCTTGAAGCGCACCCGGAAGGCCACAGGCAGCCAGTGCAGCTCGCGCAGGAGAGGTGTTACATGGGAGTATCAAGAGGCCCCCAAAATCCCTCGCGTGGCCGCATTCTGAACTAGCTGGAGCCTCCAGGTGCACCTCAAGGGGAGCCCCATGTAGAGAGCGTTGCAATAGTCCAGGCGGGAAACAACTAGGGCTTGAGTGACCGTGCGTAGAGCATCACAATCAAGAAAGGGGAGCAACTGGCGTATCAGGCGAGCCTGGTGAAAAGCCCCCCTGGCCACGGCCGTCATATGATCGTCTAAAGACAACCGAGCATCCAGGAGGACGCCCAGGTTGCGGGCCCTCTCCGTGGGGGCTAATGACTCACCCCCGATAGCCAGAGATGGAGCCAACTGGCTATGTCGTGATGCCGGAAACCACAGCCACTCGGTCTTGGACAGGTTGAGTCGAAGCCTGTTCCTCCCCATCCAGACTCGCACGGCCTCCAGGCACCAGGACATCACTTCCGCGGCATCGTTGGGGTGGTCCGGGGTGGAGATGTACAGCTGGGTGTCATCTGCGTACTGGTGAAACTCCACCCCGAAACCACGGATGATCTCACCCAGTGGCTTCATATAAATGTTGAACAGGAGAGGCGAGAGGACCGACCCCTGTGGTACCCCACAAGTGAGGCGCCTCGAGGTTGACCTCTGCCCCCATGCCAACACAAATTGCGACCGGTCCGAGAGGTAGGAGGAGAACCACCATAAAACGGTGCCCCCAACCCCAACCCCCTTAACCGGTGCAACAAGATACCATGGTCGATGGTATCAAAAGCCGCTGAGAGGTCTAAAAGGACCAGGATAGAGGAACAGCCTCTATCCCGAGCCCTCCAGAGATCATCAACCAACGCGACCAATGCCGTTTCCGTGCTGTGCCCAGGCCAGAAGCCGGACTGGCGCGAGTCTAGATAGACAGTTTCTTCCAGGTGCTGAGGGAGCTGTCGTGCCACCACACTCTCAACAACCTTCGCAAGAAAGCGAAGGTTGGAGACAGGACCGTAGTTAGCCAAAACAGCCAGGTCCAGGGAAGACTTCTTGAGGAGGGGCCTCACCACCGCCTCTTTCAGGGCGGGCGGCAAGAACCCCTCACTCAAAGAAGTGTTGATGATTCCCTGGAGCCAGCCTCGTGTAACCTCCTGGGAGGCCAGTACCAGCCAGGAGGGACACGGGTCCAGTAGACATGTGGTGGTGTTCAGCCATCCCAGTATCCTGTCCATGTCCTTTGGAGTCACAGGATCAAACTCTTCCCAAAAAGTGGACTCAAGACCTACCTCCATTGGCCCGTGTGAACTAGTCCAATCGGAGGCTAACCCGGCCCAGATCTGATCGATTTTGTCATGCAGGTAACACCCAAATTCCTCTGCCCGACCCTGCAAAGGGGCGTCCCGGACCATCTGATGAAGGAGGGAGCGGGACACCCTAAACAGGGCGGCAGATCGGTTACCTGCAGACATGATAAGAGCGGAGAAATAGTTTCATTTTGCCGCTCTTATCGCTACTAGGTAAGTCCTTAAATGGGACTTTACCAGTGTCCGGTCGGATTTGGAGCGGGTGGCCCTCCAATTACCCTCTAGGCATCTCTTCCGACGCTTCATCACCCTCAGCTCCTCGGAGAACCAAGGAGCCAAGGTAGTCCGGCATCAGGTGAGAGGCCGCAAAGGCACGACCCAGTCCAGGGCCCCCACGGCCGCACCATTCCAGGCGGCCACCAGGTCCTCAGTCGAGCCGCGGGTCAAGGTCTCGGGTATTGGCCCAAGCTCCGTCTGGAACCTCTCGGGGTCCATCACAAAATGGGGCGGAACCATTTTGTCACTTCTGGTTCCACCTCCCTGCGGTGGGGCGTAGCAGTAGGAAAGGCCAGCCAAAGGAGAGAGTGATCTGACCATGACAGGGGCTCAACGACTATTTCCCCTAAACCACGATCACTCAACCACTGGCCAGAGGCAAAAACTAAGTCCAGTGTGTGTCCTCCAGTGTGGGTAGGGACATCAGCTAATTGGGTCAGGTCCATGGCCGTCATGGAGGCCATGAACTCTCGAGCCACCTCAGATGCTTCCCCTACCGATGGCAGATTGAAATCCCCCATGACTAACAGTCTGGGGGTCTCAATCGCCATCTTAGTTACCACCTTTAAAGCGCTCCATGGCATAGGACCTGGATACCTCCGAGACCGCCTTCTGCCACAGATTCCCTCCCACAGACCGGTACGCTCCCACAGAGCGGGCCTCCTCAGGGTGCCGTCGGCCAAGCAATGTCGGCTGGCGACCCCCAGGGGGAGGGCCTTCTCTGTGGGTGCCCCCACCCTCTGGAACGAGCNAATAGGGATAATTTTTAATGATTTTAATAATGTCACAGCTACAAATATTCGGTTTTAATTGGCTTTTATAGGGGAAATGTTGTGTGTGTTGTTTGTATTGTGTTATTTTAATATGCTGTGAGCCGCCCTGAGTCCCGTGGGGAGAAGGGCGGCATATAAATTATGAAAAATAAATAAATAAATAAATAAATAAATAAATCTTGGCTATCACACTGAGAAGCTCGGGTAGGGCTGCTTATACATAGCAGGGAGCCAGGTATACAATCAGCATGCCCTGCTGCCTCCCATGACCCCACTTCACACCTAGGGATTCACAACTGGCAGTCTGCGGCACAGTGGTCTCTCTTGGGTCCAGGCCTTCCTTAATAATAACCGCCACCCCCCCACCCCGACCCTGGGCTCTCGGCTGGTGAAATGCACGGTAACCTGGCGGGCACATTTCAACGAGGGGCACCCCCCCTCTTGGCCCAGCCAGGTCTCCGTAATACCCGCCAGGTCCGCCTCCCCCTCCGATACCAAATCATAAATGAGGGGGGCTTTATTAACCATGGACCTGGCATTACACAGCATCAGCCGGAAGCCCAGGCCCTGAGATCCCAAACCCCCTAGGTTGCAAGAAGAGCCATGGGGGGCGGAGCGCACCACAGCTCGCAAACAGCGGGTGCGCCCTCCCCTAGTGTAACATGGCCCTCTGCTCCCGCCATATCTACCCCTCCCATACACAGTCTTGATGGAATTACCCTCTGTTAGGCAAACCCTCCCCCCTCCCCAATTCCAGGACCTACGCCCACCTCGCCGAGGCCATCAGCCGGCCTAGGAGAATTCCCCGGTGGGTGATCACCCTCGCCCACCACCCCAATTTCGGTTTGCCCACCCCTCTCCCTGGAACCCTTTAAAACCCGGACTAAAAATTTAACTAAAAATCCCCTTAGGTTGCGCTTTGACCACCTCTCTTGATTAAAAAATCCCTCATAGAGGTGGGCCCTCGTTAACGCCATGGGCCAAACCTGCAAGAGAGGGGACTCTTGCAGGGCATGGAGGTCAGCCGCTGAATACATCACGAGCACACAGCGACCCCTCCAAAGCAACCCTACATGCCCACAAAGCACTGTCTGCTCTCAAGTTCAGTCCTTTTAGCTGGTGCTCCGGAATGGCCACATTCCGGGAGCAGAAGAGTTGCTGGACCTGAATTCCAGCTAAACAGCCGTCTTTCTCTCGAAGCCGCGAAGTGGCCTCTCTGGCTCCTTTCCAGGACCGTGATTGCTTCATCCAGTTTGGCTGTGGGGCTCACACCGGATGTCTCCCTCAGGCCAGGATCTTTTCTTCCCTGGGCTGCAGCCTCACTGAAGCATGACTGAGCCACTGGCTGGACTTTCTGCAAAGCCTGGGATAGAAACTGGAAGTGAACCTGCATCACGGTCAAAAAGCAGCATCCAAGTACCTGCCACCGCAGCGCGGCCTCGACCGGCTGTTGGGCGGCGGGCGGTTGGGCGGTTGGGCGGTTGGGTGGCAGCGGCGGCGGCGGCCCGGAAACAAAGGATTTTGGAGAACAAGATGTAGGAGCCGGCGTCCAAGGCAGAGCCGCTCCTCTTCGCCTCGCAGTCCCTGCTTTCCTCCGCTCCCCAGCTTTCCTTAGACTTTTGGTTATGGAAAATTAGTGACTGTCTCTCCTCCTTAATCCTCTGAAAAAGCAACAGTTCATTTAGTGACTGTTTCAAATTTCAACAGCGCTGAAAAAAAATAATATGTCAATCTCTACTCAGCTATTATTTATTGTTTATAAAAGATAGAAAAAATGAAGGAAAATAAAGAAAAATGGGGGGAGGAGTTGTTTATAAAGAAACATCAATATTTGGTTTGCAAATTCCTCCTCCTTTATTTATCAAATGTTTATTTCATTTTATTTATTAAATTTGCATACTGCCCATCTGACCAGAGGCAATTCTAGGTAACTTACAGATATTCATTTAAAATGCAGTATAAAACAATAAAACAAACAGCAATTTTAGATTTAAAAATTTAGTTAAAATGAAACTAACCAAGGGAGAAAAGTATGTACAGGGAGAAGGTGGGGTGTTATCTGCAACATTAGCCACCTCCAAAGTCCAACAATTCCATTGGTGTCCCAGGCTAGTTGGCATAGCCATGTGTTCAATGTCTTTTCAAAGTCCAAAATGGTGGATCTCACCTTGGGTGTCATTATGTTCCAGAGGGTGTGACCTATGGCAGAAAAGGCTCTCCTTCTTGACCCCCTCAGCTGAAATTCTTTGGCTAATGAGACCCCATGTCCCTTCTGCTGATGCCAGTGGGGTGGGCTAAACTCATTGGGCTGAGCCAGTTCATCAGGTAGCCTGGATCCATATTTTGAAGGACTTTAAAGTGATAACTAACATCTTGAATTGGATCCAAAAGCAAACTGGCAGTCAGTGCAGCTTTCAGAACAGTGATGTAATATGGGCCATTCTAGGGCACCGAAGAACTGCCCATGAAGCTGTGTTCTGCACCAACTGAAGCAGTAGCCCAAGTGTGAGATTACCAGAGTTAAATGACTGAGCACAGGGACTGCTGATCCAGGAAAGGGCACAACTGGTGCAAAGGCTCTCTGAGCCATGACTGCCATCTGCTTATTGAACAAGAATTATGAGTTCTGGAGAACCCTCAGATTGTACACTGGGTCTGTAACTCGATATGTTAAAGTCCTGGAGTTAGAAGCTCCATACACCCATACACAATGGAGACAGACAGACAGACAGACAGACAGACAGACAGACAGAGACTGTAAATAGGATAATATAGAGTTTTTTTTTAAGGAGAGTGTAGGTATATCTAAACTCATATCATGACTTCAGCATTATTTCTTTCTTTCAAACCATCATTGAACTACAGCAGTCATGTTATACTGTCATAGCAGATCCTGCATAATCAGAGGACTGACAAAACGACCACAGCAAACAAAGTTCAGTTCTTTTTGCCCTGTGCTCTGATTTAACAAATTTTAAAACCTGACTGCCGATGTGTATCTGTCCAACATGGTAGCATTTTTTGGGGAAAAAAAATCCCAAAGTTTCTTTTTTTGGGGGTGGGGGTGGATATAGTGCTCCCTATTTTCTGCTTCATGTCTAAATTTTACATTAATAACAGTGCAACTGTTTTACTTAGACAAAAAAATCATATTCTCTTTTGATATTTTTCAAAGAAGCAAAGAAAGTATTCGAAGCTATTATATTCAAAGTAATTATCAAATTAAGTATCATCATGATCCCTTCTACTCCACATCTCAGGGGAATCCCACTAGAGACTGACAAGCCAATGCCTGCAAGTTAAAACATTACATTAATATAATCTCAGAAATATAGAATAGCATGGGACAACGTGAAGGATATATATTTTACATATGATACCTCATTGCTTTCAATGAGAGGTTGGTTAATTCCAACTCAGTTTCTCTATTAAATGGTAACATTGGAGCTGCTCTTTGATGGCCGCATTATATACTGAGTTGCTTCTATTCAGAACACTGGTTTTCTTCTTTTTTCCTAAGACAATGTGCATTTCTTCAGTCTCCATCTGCAATCTCAGAGATCCCCTTCCAATTGTTCACAAATATTATCAATCAGGAGATTTAATCATTGCTGCTGTCATATATCAGGTGTTATTTCTTTCAAATGAGATCACTTTTCAAAGTGTTCCTTCAAACAATGTTCTTGATCAGTTTTTGTAAGTATACTCATTGTCATTTGCAGACTCATATCCATCACTACCTAAATCTCCTTCCTTCCTTCCTTCCTTCCTTCCTTCCTTCCTTCCTTCCTTCCTTCCTTCCTTCCTTCCACAAAATGGTTACCATATTGAATGGTTCTTATCCATATCTTAATTCTAAAGCTCAGAGAGACTTAAGCTCCCAAAATTCTGAAGTCTCAAATGAGGAAGTATTGTTGCTTTTAATTTTACTATTACAAAGGTTATTCCCCATAAAGAACATTCATAGTCCTTTGTTTCATAAGGAGAAAAGCATCTAAGCTGTAGGGCTGTCCTGAGAAATAGTCTACATGTATCCTAGTACTTTCTGAATTGTCTTCCCTTGCATGTCACTATGGAACGAAGAAGAATGTGGTGGGCAATGGAACTGGATTATTATTTTTACAGAATAAAATGCCCAAATGTCAAATTACGTGTAAGAATCTTATAAGCATAAGACTTAAATCATATCTACTCTCCCATCATTCACTCTAGATAGGTATATTGCAAACAACCAAATTAATCCTGGAAGATATATCTCACCATGAATATGACAGATTTGCAGGGAAAGAGACTTAAATAGAGAAGAAAGTAGGTTACAGAATAAATTAGCCTACCCATTTCCCACATCAGTGCTTCCCAGTCCATACAATCTAGGGCTATGGTTGGCTAAAGATCACATCCCACATGTCCAGAGTAAACAATAAGCGCCACATATTCTGTATCTATATGTAACAATTAAATATATTTACTATATAATTCTGAAGAAGAAATATATTGACATAGTTTATAACTTTCACTGAAGGTTCCTCACTCATAATTATCAACACACTTTGGCTCTGGCTTTTGCTGTAAAGGAGATTAATGAACATTCTGGGATTTTACCGAATGTAACCCTGGGTTTCCACATCGCTACTGACTATTTTGATGACATTACAACTTATCATTTAGCAATGGAATTTCTATCGACAAAAGATAAATTTATCCCCAACTACAAATGTAATGACAAGACCAATACAGTAGCTGTCATTGGAGGACCCCGTACAAAGACCTGTGTCAACATGGCAACTGCTCTGTGTAACTACAAGTTTCCTCAGGTGAGATCAAAACTGGAACAATATGGAAAGGTCAACAGATATTTACCACCACAGCTGTTCTTAAACACACTGTGAAACTTCCTGGTGCCAAGTTGTTAAACTAATAAGAAAGACTTTTACACCATTTGTACCAAAAGCAAAAGGTTGGCTTACGTTAAACCTTTGGGGCTGTTTTCAAAAATTAAGGAAGGGTTTCAATTAAGAAAAATACACATCACATATTTCCATATTTGTTCCAACCTCTTTTTTGCCTCTATTCTTTTTTCCCCATTTAGATCACATATGGATCAGCTCCACTGATGAATAAGGAAACAGCAGCACATTTTGTCAAATGGATGTTCCCAGATGAGATGCACCAGCTTAAAGGAATACTATACTTATTGCTGTATTTCGGATGGACCTGGGTTGGGTTAATTTCTCTGTATGAGGAAGATAGAGAGCGCTTCATTCAAAAGAGTCTTTCCATGTACTCAAAGAGAGGCATCTGCTTTGACTTTATAGAATGTATCCCACAAATGATGTATGGGAATTTAGCTGCTGAAATGATGGAGCAGGCAGATAAATTATATAAAGTGATCATGGGAAGTACGGTCATTGCAGTGATCTTGAATGCTGAAATTACAACCGTTGTGACTTTGAGAATAATGGTCTATGTTTTAGATGCTGATGATATTCCAAAGGAGAGAAAAGCCAAAGTTTGGATCATGACAGCCCAGATGGATTTTACCTCCATTCTAATGCAAAGACAGTTGCCCATTGATTTTCTCCATGGTGCACTATCCTTTGCAATTCATTCAAAAGAGTTACCAGGTTTCCAGAAATTTATTTTGAAGAGAAGCCCAAACTTTGAAAAAGAAGATGGATTTATAAGGGATTTTTGGAAAGATGCATTTGATTGTTCATTCCCCAGTGAGATGATAGATAGGAATGCTGAGAGGTTTTGCACTGGAGAAGAGAAGCTGGAGATTCTTCCTAATTCTGTCTTTGAGACTACTGTGAGTGGACATAGTTACAGCATCTACAATGCAGTCTATGCTGTGGCACATGCTCTGAGAGCCATATGCTTCCGAACTCCCAAATTCAAAAAGAGTCAAAAAATTGATGAGGAGAGATGGAAGCTCTTCCTTCAATCACCGTGGCAGGTAATGTTGCCTAATACAAAATTCAGTAAGGTCATCAGGTTGTTTAAGCAGCACTGACTTGCTTAATTAATGAAAGCAAAGTGATCTATTTGTTTTCTCCTTTTGTCAATATTTTCATGGAATATTTTCAATTGAAATACAATAGTTAGGAATTAGGGTAGAAAATGAATGTGATGGAAATCATAATTCTCTTCCAATTTTAAATAGTAGAGACTGATGTGAAATTTAACATGTAACTTTTCATTAAGCAAAGCCAAATTAAAATAAACCAAGTGAGATTTGTGCATTTCCTTTAAAAAAAATCTATTAATTTTCCCATTTCTTTTTAATGAGAGAAGAGGGAAGGTTTCAATCACCATGCATATATTGTTCACCAATCCAGGTTACTATTTTAATACTGGAAGGACTGAGAATAACTTTTCTAAGCTCTCCTATATAGGCCCATGTGCCGTTATTTCCTAGAAATAGCAGGATCCAGTGTAGGGCTTTCCTGACTGATAGCACAATCTGTTAGCTACTACAGTTTTCTAGGTCTCTAGGAGAGTGTTAAGAATTCCTGAAGATGATTCCATACCTCTATTCCCTCTTCATTAAATTGTCAACATAAGACAAGGGGGAAACACATGTAAACAACTCATGTTGAAATGTAAATACAGGCAGTCCTTGACTTATGACCACAATTGAGCCCAGAACATATGTTGCTAAGTGAGGAATTTGTTAAGTGAGTTTTGTCCCATTTTATGACTTTTCTTGCTACATTTGTTAAGTGAAACACTCCATATCAAGAGTGAAAATGTGGCAGCTACATGCCTTATTGTTTTCATCTTGTCATTAGAGTAAGGAGGGAGAGATGAGGCTTCAGATGGGTTAGTTAGAGAAACAAAACCTCTCCAGTTCTGCAGATGATTGTTGAATCACAGATGTATGGAAATTTTTCAAGGACATTCTAATCATGGGGAAGAAGATAACAGAAGGTTCTCAATTTAACAAAAAGGTGTTTACATGAATTACGTGGACATCTGGAAGGTTTGTCTGGGAATGTCATTGTTATATGCTTTGGTTAGACGAAATTTTAGAGTTAGTTTTCCTTTGCTAATACTATGTCATGTATTCAATAAACCAGTAAGATCTTCAGATATGAAAGAAATCCTTGAGTTTATCTGGATACTCAAGCTGGAGGTTGACACTGCAGTTATTAAATTAGTAACATGGTTGTTAAATAAAACTGGCTGCCCCATTGACTTTGCTCAGGTCATAAAAGATGGTCACATGACCCAGAACACTGCAACCATCATAAATATGAACCAGTTGTTAAGCATCTGAATGTAAATCATGTGACCATGGGGAAACTGCAACAGTCGTAAGTGTGAAAAATGGTCATAAGTCATTTGTTTCAGTGCAATTGTAACTTTGAATGGTCACTAAATGAACTGTTGTAAGTTGAGGACTACCTGTAGTGTTAATTCAAATGAATTTTCCATGTAAATTTGTTTTAAGTTATTCTTTTAATATCTTTTAAAGGTTGAAAGGAAAGGCCATCTTTGCCTATATTTTTTTCCCATGGATTCTGTGGAGAATTTTATATTCTCTCCATTTAATACAAGCAATGTAAAGTCATAATTCTTGGATTGCTCAGCTGATCAGAGCAAAGTGAGCTTTTGGATTTTGTAATGGTGTTTTCCATTGAAAATTTTTCAACTTTAAAAAAATGTTAGGAAATAGAATAGAAAATGCATGTCATAGAAATATATTTCCCATCCAGTAATGTAGACGGAGGCAGAATGTAACAGCTTACTTTTCACTAAGCATAGGCCAAATTGAAATTTAAAAAAAACCTGGGTTTTTCCCAAGCCCTTTAAGAAATCTTGTTAACTTTTTCATTTTTTTTCCTTCTTCATTTAGCTTCAGTATTTTTTGCAGAAAGTTTCCTTTAACAACAGTGCTGGGGAAGAGATTTCATTTGGCCCCAGTGGAGAATTACTAACTGGATTTGATATTCTCAATTGGGTCACATTCCCAAACAAGTCCTTTCTGAGAGTCCAGGTTGGAAAGATTGACCCCAGGACTCCGCTAGACAAGTTTCTCACCATTTCTGTGAAGGATGCTACTTGGCCCCTTATATTTAACCAGGTGTGTCTCATTTTCTACTTTTTAGGAAATCATTTAAGTCATTGTCCCATGTCAATAAATGATGGAAATACAACAATAACACTTGAATTAAATTTTCAAATTGCTGAAATAGCCTAAAGATTTTCTGCTTTTGAAATATATTGAATATATAGCAAAATTTAAAGTATTGAAATATATGATTCAAAAATAATTTCAGCTGGAGATTTAATCTGTCTCTATGTCTCTTCAAAGTGTAGTAACATTGGAAATATGATTGCACGCCAGCTAAAGTTCATTTGTCTAAAATTAAACCTAAATTAATCATGTGACACAAAAGTTTCCTTTTTTCTAAATTTGTATGACAGAATTCTACATTTGATTTGGAAGAGCATTATATCCCTGTTTAGTTTAATCATTTCAGACAATTATATCCACCTCTCACATTTTTCAATCTGTGGACAAAAAAATTAAACTATAATGGATGTTTCCTCAAAATAAAGATCTTTTGGAAGTGTGTATGTAAATAACACTTAAATCCTATAAATCCTTAAAGACAAGATCAAATTCAGTCTGCTCCAGGTTTCCAACAAATAAAGAAAGCCCCTCGAAACTACATCATTCTACTCTAAGCAGGCAGACCGAAAATAGCTGCATTTTGAAAATCAGATTTTTGCTATTTAAAAATCACAAAAGTCTGATTAAAAGATGGAAAAGTCAATGGAAAAGTCAACCAGGTTTTGAAAGAGCTAAAATAGATGTAGGACACCAGCCCAAAATATGGAACCTCACGAAGAGCGTATTTGAAGGCCTCTTGAGTTAAGATTCTAGTTCTGATTTCCTCAGAACAGATCTTTAAAATATTATTCTTGAGTTGATTATTATTATAGGTGTGAAATACGGAACAGTTCAGGGAGTGAAGAATTTAAACCAGAAACAAATCTGGAGAATGGAATGGTAAGGTTTGGATTAGATGTGAAGAGCATGTCTAAGCAATGAAAAGAACAATCCCAAAGCATAAAAGTTTCATCTGAAAGAATTCTTATTTTATTTATGAGCAGACATTGCCTCTTTCCATCTGTAACAAGAAATGTCCTCATGGCCATAGCAAGTTAAAAGTGGAAGGGAAATTATCTTGTTGCTATGATTGTAGACAGTGTCCAGAAGGGAAGATCGCTGACCAAATGGGTAAGCAAAGGAATATATTGAATATATTTATTATATTAATTAATATAAATGGGGGCTGAGTTATTAATAAAAAATATTGTGCCTGAAAATCTTGAGCTTTACACCACATTGTACTTTTCAACAATGAAATATTTGAACTGAATTTTCATAGCTCAGCAAGAAATTTGATAACACTAATCAGTTCACTCTAACTAGCAGGTTCAATTTTCCAGATTTGAACTGTGCTTTTTTAATATTCCCTTGAATATATTCTAAATATTTTTTTAGGAAATCAAAATTTCTAGATAGAGTATGTGAAATGCTTCCTTTTGTACCTTCTTTTTTGGAAGTAAAAATAACTGGTAATGGTGACTGCATTTACTGCAGAGGTGATATTTTCATCTGTTTTTACTTCCTGCTTCATCATAATATATCCATTGCTTATTGATCTTATATGGCTACCAACTCATGTAATGAACCTAGGTGGCTCACCACAATCAATTAAAAAAAATGCAAATACAAAAATACTCTTCCCACCAGCACCAGATGACTGAGCTAATTGTCTCATTCCTGTCCCATCTTAGACCGACATTTTGACCAGGAGAAAAAGTCTTTCCAACCTAATACTAGGATAAAAAGATAGGGCTGCTCAGTGCTGGCCAGACTAGGCCCAAACTAAGCCTGCAGGCCCTCATGGCAGAGGAGCTGGTCTTTTATTCAGATGGGGCAAAGCTGTTTTCCTTATCTCTCACATTTTTACAGCTTCACCAGCTTCTGAATAAAAGACTTTGACTTCTCTCCCACATGGGTCAGCCTTTTCTGGAGCTCTTTGGAAAGTAACTAAAGTAAAGCCATATGAGAAACAGGCCCTGTCTGTAGAGACCCAGCGGGGCAGGATGGGGGGGGGGAATAGGAAGGAAATAGGCAGGGGGCATGTTGCAGCATTTCTGTGGTTGGTCATAAGGGCAAATGATTACTGTGGTGCTGTAACATGCATAACTTTGGAACTGATTGTTGTCCCCAATTCGGTTCTGAGCCTGGTGCTGAGGCCGATGAAGAACACCAAACAGGAGGTGCAGGTTTTGTTTTCTTTTATTGAAGTGTTGCAAGAAAAGCGGTCCTAGCCAAAATGCCAAGGAACCTCGAACCACAGAATTGTTACAAGCTTTACCCATGCATATTCCCTGTGAATAAGCATTTTTTGTTCTTGGCAGACAAACTCCATAATTACAGGCTTTCTTGTCTTCTTTCAAGCATATGCCATAACCTCGATTTGCTTTGGCAGTCAGCCCATCAGGCTCATAAATAATTTTTGGGGGGAGGGGATCATAATTCAGAATGGTTGCTAATTGAACTGTCCTACATCGAGAAATATCTGTATTATGAATTATTTTAAGAAAAAGTAATCAGAACCCCTTTGTAACTCACAGAACCTTAATGGATCTGTTCTATTACTGATGATGGATGCTGAAAAAACAATAGTGTTTCCATGAATGGTTTTCTTGTTTGTTTTTTTCTCCAGACTTAGATGATTGTTTCTCATGTCCAGAAGACCAATACCCAAACAAAGATCAGGATAGTTGTCTTCAAAAAACTATAACTTACTTGACTTATCAAGAACCTTTGGGGATCTCTTTGCTCATCCTAGCAGTCTTCTTGTCTTTCATCTCAGCTTTAATACTGGGGATCTTCATTAAACACCAATACACTCCCATTGTCAAAGCCAACAATAGGAACCTCACTTATAGCCTTCTCATTGCTCTCCTCCTCTCCTTCCTTTGCACTTTTCTCTTCATTGGACAACCTAACCAAGTGAAATGTCTCTTGCGACAAACTGCTTTTGGCATCATCTTCTCTGTAGCTCTTTCTTGTATATTGGGGAAAACAACAATTGTTGTTCTTGCTTTCATGGCCACCAAGCCAGGTTCAAAAATGAGGAAATGGGTGGGAAAAAGGATGGTTCTTTCTATTGTCCTACCTTGCTCCCTAATACAATTCACCATTTGTCTAGCGTGGTTGGCAACTTTCCCTCCATTCCCAGATTCTGACATTCACTCCATGCCTAAAGAAATTCTCCTGCAATGTAATGAAGGTTCAACCACAATGTTTTACACTGTGCTTAGCTTTATGGGGTTTTTGACTGCTGTCAGCTTTACGGTGGCATTCCTAGCTAGGAATTTACCTAACAGCTTCAATGAAGCCAAATTTATCACCTTCAGCATGTTGGTTTTTTGTAGTGTTTGGGTATCATTTGTTCCGACTTATCTGAGCACCAAAGGGAAATATATGGTGGCTGTAGAGATTTTCTCCATTTTGGCTTCAGCAGCTGGATTACTGGTCTGCATCTTTTCCCCCAAATGCTATATTATTATACTGAGACCTGATCTAAATAAGAAGGATCAACTAATAAAGAAATGAAACTTATTTTTATACCAGATCTCTTTAATGCAGCCAAACTGCTTACTTTCAATGTAAAGGTTTTTTTTAAAAAAAATCGGTAGTTCTGCATTTTTTCCTCTGCCAGCAAATAAAGGTAATATGCAAGGAAGTACCTCTGATAATCTCTTCCAAGTTCTCTTCAAAACCTAGATAGCCTTTTCTTTCATATGTTAGTTAATTATTCTGAGCTTTGTTCAGAGTTAAAAGAGAATGCTTAAAACAATGGTGCATGAGAATCAATTTTTAACCATTTAACCCCCGCTAATTTCAAAGTGAAAGCCTTCATGTCTTGCAGCAGTGGTGAGATTCAGCCGGTTCGCACCAGTTTGGCAGAACTGGTAGCTAATGTTTTGTTGCCCAGGCCCAGAACGGACTTCCGGAAGCGGCATCCACACAGAGAACCGGTTGTTCACATATTTGAACCCCACCACTGTCTTGCAGCTTATGAGTTTCATAATGCCACTTCCTCCCAAACAAAAAAATGCCTTCCAATATTGTCCACAATCATATTTTTAAATGTGGAAGACAATCTACATTAATATTCCCATATTAATATCTGAAAATTTGACAGTCATTTTGCTGTTGCAAGAAAAGTTTGGGAGTAGAATTGAGAAATCATGAGTTCTAAATCTCCCATAAGCTTTAATTCTCAGCTAGTATGTTCTTGAGTATGTTGGAAGAAGTTGGTGTTGGAGAATTGCTTCTCACCTTCTCTGATGTAATTCACCTTATTCATGATAGCAAGTGCCCCATATGTTTCAGTTTGCTTAATTATGATTTCATTCTTTTTAGTGAGTAAATTTTTAGAGCCCCACCCCCGTCACCTCATGTAACAATGACTTTGGTCATTGTACATAATAATACAGTCCATATAGATAGAACAAAAAATTAAAGTGCAATAAAAAGATGCAAGAGATTACAATCCAATTAATTGTGATATAACAAACTAGTAGACTCTATTCTATCATGAGATCCTTAGGCCTTAATTTCTGATGAAAAATTTTTCATACGATGGGCATCAGGGCAGAAAAGGCTTTCTTTCCTCTGAAATGAGGTCATCCCCAATGCTATTTTTTTCAAAATCCTCAGGACTTGGCTTTGTCATCGGACCTGCCAATCTCAGGAACTCATAAACTATTTTTTTATGCCTGAAGCCTTTGTATGAAGCAGAATCAATCACTTTTACCATTGCTTGTACTTTGGTGTTCTACCTTTTTTGTTGTGGGGATTGAGGAGAGATGTTGGAAAAAGATGGTATTGGCAAATTGCTTCTCAGCTACCCTGATGTAAATTATCTTATTCATGATGAAAACTGCCCTATTTTGTCAGCTTGTTTGCTTTGGTGAGCCATTATTTATTTATCAAATTTTTGTATCCCTCTCCACCTCGTGTAATTATTCTGGACAGTTGTACATAGGAGGAGAAGTCCATACATATTTTTTAAAAAAATGCAACCAAATTTAACAGGTAAAAAGGTAAAAAAAAAAGAAATTGGCAAAAAAGGATACAAGAGAGTGCATTCCGCTTAACAATGATATAACTATCTAGTAGGCCTCACACTATCATATGATTACCAGGCATATTGTCAAAACCACATTTTAAGGAGTTTCTGTACATATATATGTATATGTGTGTATGTATATTTATATGTGTATGTGTATCATCATCATCATCATCATCATTTTAGCCATTGTCTATCCAATGAAGGCCTCTTCCATATGTTTCCAACCAATACGATCCTGAGCTTTCTTTTGTCAGCTGGGTCCGCAATACTTGCTGATGTTGATTCAACTTGTTTTAGGTCTCTTTCATGGATGCTTTTTATCAAGTGGAATCCATTATCCTGAATATGAGCCCTGTGTGAGAAAGAGATATTCAAAACAAGGTATCCAACACAAGGTCCTTTCGGTTGAAAGAATACAATTAAGTGACACAAGCTGACAGGGAAACACACACATTTATTATTACTTTGATTTGGAGACTCCCAGGGTGTCCTAAAGTAGCTAACAATCAAGATAAACAGTTGCATTCAAGGGATTTTCAGATGAAGTGCATCTTACAAGCCAATACCCAAATCTAAGTAATATTTCCCTTGAAATTGTCCCTTATTATTTCTGATATCAGGATTTTTTTTACACCACAGTCATGCTTCAATACTCCAGTTTTCAAGCCATTTTCATGGTGAGATGGCCAGCAAATAAATTTAATGATTCAATGAATAAATAAGCTCATATCAGACCAGTCATTATTATTATATGTGAACTGAAAGCCTTGGACCTCCTTCTTAAACTCCACTATCCCAGTGAGGTTAAAGAGAGCCAGGTATAGCTATATAAGTTATATTAATTAAAAATATCCCAGACTATGAACCTGCAATTTTGGGAGACCCCTGACTCCAATCAGGACAATATGAAGCTTATTTCCCCATTGGACCAACAGGACCTCCATCCAGTCTTGATTCCATTTCATCGGATTCAGTCCAAACCTGAAATCAGGAACTGGTGAAAAGAATTGCCTTCATCTTTTATTGAAGGAAAAGTCTTTGTCATGGTTCAGTCCAAGCCGGGAATAAACAACATGGCGACTGCTTTAGAAAGAAGGTTGCAGTTTATTGAAGAGGAGAGCCAGACAGAAAGATGACTGTGGAAGGAAAAAAAAAAAGAGAGAGAGAGCACATGTAGGGAGTGGGCTTTTATACCCTCTGGGGCTTTTGTTTGGAATTGTTTCCTGTTCCTGTTTGAGGCTTTGTATTTTCTGTGTCATGTATTCTGACCTGAGTCTGGGTGTGCCCTTTGGCATCTGTGGGTGGGGTATGTAGATTTTAGGTGTCTTTGTCTTCCTAAGCTTCTAACTGGGGGCCTCCACCCTTCCTGGATTATTTACATCTGCATTTCTACAGAGCTGGTTTCTGCTTGGGGGAGGGAGACTTGGGGCTATTAAAAAAACTGGGAATGCTTTTCTGCCTCTTTAAGATCCTTTGAGGAAATATATTTTTCTGCCCTTTAAATATTTCCTTCTCTGAGGGGCTGACTTCCCACACTTTGATATTTGAAGAGAAGAAAGAAGTGTACCTGAAACTATTAACACCAAAATCCTCAGCATATGAGGCCCTCTCTCACCAGTTTTATAGAGATACTAAATTGCAAAAGGGACACTAAATGGCAATGATTTGTGTCCTAAATAATAATCACTGCACACCTCATTTTGGATATAGCTGGTTCAGCTTACAACAGTATTCACCATTATATCATCTGAAGGATACATGAAGCCTCCCTATCTGTCTAAGAATATTATAAAAGTTTTATTCTATACATTTAATTTACAGTGAAGGTTATCCATCTTTTTTTAACTACATTTAGTCCATTTAAAATGGGTCCAAAAGCTTTGGAAAATGAAGAAAAGACATCAATATTTTCCCCACCCTGTTCAGCAACTTTAGCTGTGGCAAAGCATTTTTGCTGATTGTAATAATAATAATAATAATAATAATAATAATAATAATAATAATAATAATAATAATAATAATAATAATAATAATAATAATAATAATAATAATAATAATAATAATAATAATAATAATAATAAAGTTGGAAGGGACCCTGGAGGTCATCGAGTCCAACCCCCTGCTCAGGCAGGAAACCCTACACCATTTCGGACAAATGGCTATCCAGTCTCTTCTTAAAAACTTCCAGTGTTGGAGCATTCACCGCTTCTGGAGGCAGGTTGTTCCATTGGTTAATTGTTCTAACTGTCAGGAAGTTTCTCCTGAAAGTCTCTGCCTTTCAAGTGTGGCCTTACCAAGGCATTGTAAAGTGGTATTAACACTTCACGTGATCTTGATTTTATCCCTCTGTTAATGCAGCCTAGCACTGTGTTGGCTTTTTTGGCAGCTGCAGCACACTGATTAACAGTTTTTCTCCAAAACAACAGATTAACAGAATACACTGTACAAAACTTGGCCATATTACTATGTATTTCTGCAGCTGCATCAGCAAAAACAGACTTTCTCCACATTGCTTAAAGGTGCAGATTGTAACACAGTCCTTAAATGTTATATATTTATCCAGGTCCAAGAAGAGATGACGAAGGCTGAGAACCTCTTGGGTGCTAGAAAGATACAGCCATGATAAAACCAACAAGGGAGATACACCCAACCAAACATATTTCTGTTAAATTTAAGAAACTATGTGATAATTTCAGGATGAATTCCTTCTTTTAATGGGATGTCCTTGAAAACTTCCATTTCCAAAAGTTAAGAACAGGTCTTCTGATTCAGGCCAGGATCCATCTCTATCTCTCTGTGCCTTGGTAAGACCACACTTGGAAAACTGCATCCAGTTTTGGTCTCCACGGTGTAAAAAAGATGTTGGGACTCTAAAAAGAGTGCAGAGAAGAGCAACAAAGATGATTAGGGGACTGGAGGCTAAAGCATATAAGGAACGGTTGCTGGAACTGGATATGTCTAGCTTAATGAAGAGAAGGACTAGGGATGACATGATAGAAGTCTTCCAATATCTGAGAGGCTGCCACACATAAGAGGGAGTCAATCGTTTCTCCAAAGCACCTGAAGGCAAGACAAGAAGCAACAGATGGAAACTAATCAAGAATAGAAGCAACCTAGAACTAAGGAGAAATTTCCTGACAGTTAGAACAATTAATCAGTGGAACAACCTGCCTCCAGAAGCTGTGAATGCTCCAACATTGGAAGTTTTTAAGAAGAGACTTGATAGCTATTTATTTGAAATGATATAGGCAGTGCTTTTTTTGTCATAGAACTCACTGGAATGGAGTTCTGGCACCTTTTTTGATGGATTTTCCAAGTTTTAAAAGTAACTTTTGAAAATGTGATGTTTGGTCCACATGTACTTGAATTGCCCTGTCGAGCATAGCAGGTCAGTGGCAAAATCATTAAAATGATAAATGCAGGCTTGCTTGTGTGTCGAGTCCAATGCATGCGTACTTCATCCAGCTGCTTGGCTTGGTGGGACTGCTTGGCTTGTGACTGGTTGTGTGGTCGTGCACTGAGTGCTTACTGCGAGCGGCGACCATTATGTTTTGTTACACAACTGATGTGTGTGAGTGTGTGTACAGTGATTGACTACATGCAAAAGGTAAATAAAAGATTAAGAAGATGTGAGTTCCGGCACCTTTTTTCTTACAAAAAAAGCACATATACGGTTTCCTGCTTGAGCAGGAGTGTTGGACTAGAAGACATCCACAGTCCCTTCCAACCCTGTTATTCTGTTATTCAAGATCCAAATAACTCTGGAGTGTCCACAATCAGAAGAATGAGATGGATTAATTATTGTAATTTAGTAAGGAGTATTCATGCCCAATACCACCTCCCTCCCTTAAACCATATTTATGGGACACTCAATTATGGATACTCTCAATTCTTTAGGATTTTTTTTAACTCTTATATGGCTGTATTTTAGCTCCCCTCTTATTTTATTTCCACATAATTTGACCAGTTGGATTAATATCTTCCTAATTTGGCTGGGAGGTATCTCTCCATTCTCCTTTTGCTGATGATGCTGAGATCTTGAGTACAATAGTGCAAAAAAACCCAATTGCTGATAACCTATGATAAAATTAAAATAATGAAACTTTGAGACAACCAAAAATATTGAGAAAATCAAAACTATCCAAAAATATTTTTGGCATATCAACAACATTCCTATTGCACAAGTTTCAAATATTTCGGGTATGGCATTTCAGTATTCCGCCACGTTAAGGGCACAGGGCAAATATGCTTACTCGACTGCTCGAAAAGGGACATCTTGCAATTATACTGGATAAGGATGGGGGACACTATCTTCCAATTGCACTTTGATTATTTCAGCTCAAAATCGTTGCCCCAGCTCATATATGGGGGAAAGATTGAAACAATTTCTATGCTTGGACTGTTGGAATGTGTTGAGAGTGGAAATTCCTCTAACTCACATTTATACATTACGTCTGGTTGTAAGATGCTCCTTTGTATTCAGGTTTGGCCTCAGAATGATAATATAGCACTTGGGGATGAAGACACAACCCAGCAGACCAGCAGTGGAGAACAAGATGGAGAAGACCTGAACAGCCACCATGTATTTCCCCTTGGTGCTCAGGTAAGTGGGCAGGAAGGAGATCCAGACATTGCAGAAGACCAGCATGCTGAAGGTGATCAGCTTGGCTTCATTGAAGCCACCAGGGAGATTCCTGGCCAGGAAAGCCACTGTGAAGCAAATGGCAGCCAGGAAGCCCATGTAGCTGAGGGTGATGTAGAACATGAAAATAGAGCCTTCATTGCATTGCAGGATGATCTCTCCAGGCTGGGAGTGGAAGTCAGAGTCAGGGAATGGGGGAGACATTCCAAGCCAAATGGAGCAGATGATAATTTGGATAGCAGAACAAGAAAGGATAATGGAGTTGGCCAAGCTCTTCCCCAACCATCTCTTCACTCTGTTTCCTGGTTTTCTGGCCAGGAAAGCCAGCACCACTGTGATGGTTTTGGCCAAGAGAGAAGAAATGGCAACTGAGAAGATTATGCTGAAAACTGTTTGTCGGAGAAGGCAGGTGGCTTTTTTTGGTTGATCAATAAAGAGAAGAGGAGACAAAAAGCAAAGCAGGAGGGAGACCAAGAAGATGTAGGAAAGATCCCGGTTGTTGGCTTTGACAATGGGAGTATCTCGGTATTTAATGAATAGGATTAAAACAAGGCCTGTGGCTAAGAACAAGAATAGGGCAAAAGAGACCAGGATGATTCCCAGATGTTCTTCATAAGAAAGGAAGGATATACCTTTGGGGATACATTGGATTCTGTCCTCATTTGGATACTTTTCATCTGAACACTTGGTGCATTTTTCTGTATCTGAGTAAAGCAAAAAAGCAATATTTTTTTTAAATATTCTGTACTTTCACCTTTCAAGAAATACCTTCTTGGGATAACAATTGTTACCAGCAGCATTTTCTGAGAAGCATTGCTTAAAATCTCTACAGAAAGACGGTAAGAAGAATATCATTTTCTAAAAAAACAGCTATATTTTTTATAGTTTATGAAATTGGAAGAAGTCCTGAAACCTGAATGATTTCTTGTGTAATTTGCAGAACCAACAATATTAGAGGTAGATAATGAATCAATTAATCTTTCTAGGCATATTTCCTGGACCTGCCAGATGGCACTTCTTAATATACTTGACTCTGGATGCCTATTTTTTTGAAATCTAATTAGCTAGTTCTGCAAATAATTTGGAATCCAAACTAAAAACCAGTAGAGAAGCTTGTCCAATCTGCTACACCCTCCTATCCATGATTATAAAGTATGATGAACTTATTATATTAAATTTTAGAAAAATATTATTATAATAAATATTTATTCTATTAGATTTGTTAAAATACAACAAATCTCTGATGAAGAAAGAAAATCTGACCAGCTGAATCTGGAAAGGTTTCTTTGGGAGTATATAAAACATTGCAAAGCCAATCCCCTTTGATAGTAGTTCAAAACTATCCTTCAATTGACTTCTGGTGAGCAGGCGACCTCGTCGGACGCAGCTGTAGCTGCCTCCCGCCTGTTTTCGCGTAAAAGCCGTTTTGACAGCGAGCATTAGCTGTCAAACGGCTTGATACCTTTCCCCCGGGCATAAGGGGATCGGTGAGCCGCCCGGGGTAGGAGTTGAGTTCCCGAGTCGTCCGATGTGGACGATGTAGGTTAGAACTCCTCCGGAGCCCCGAGGAATCTCCG